>NW_005360124.1:521132-744592 GCF_000412655.1 Myotis brandtii | reverse complement strand
CTTTATTTTTGAAAGTATTACAAATGTCCCCCCTTTCCCCCATTGACCTATGCTAGCCCACCCCTGCCCCCACCTAGGCCTTCACCACCCTATTGTCTGTGTCCATGGGTTTTACATATATACATATAGGTTCTTTGATTGATCTCTTTCCACCCACCCACCCTTCCCTGCCTTTCCCTCTGAGGTTGGAAAGTCTGTTCCAGCTTATATGTCTCTAGATCTATTTTGTTCATTAGATTCCACATAAGAGTGAGATCATGTGATACTTATCTTTCTCTGACTGACTTATTTTGCTTAGCATAATACTCTCCATGGATTTTTAAAAGATTTTATCTAGGATTTTGGAATCTTAGAGACTCCACCTACAATAAAATATAGAACTGATTTTCATCTCAGATGCATTTCTAGACTTGAAGATTGTTTAATTTTAATGTTGAGGGGAAACATTCAGCATATTCAAGTCATTCCAGTAACTTTCCACAACTTGTGACTGAGGATTATTATTGGATATTAAATTGTGTTCAGTTCTTTCTTTAGCCTTGAAATCCAAGTGTCTCAAGGAGAGGGGTATGACTCACCTCCCCTCGGGGAAGTTATTTTGGCTGTCCTGGTCCCTCACCTCACAGATGTCTGTGAGATCATAGGCCGGGCTGAGCCCTGGGGGTGCACTCCCCAAGTGTCCTAATTCTAGATGAGCAAATCCTGCTGAATCCTTCATTATGTCATCATTTGACATATTTGTGATTACAGAAGGAAACCAGAGAGAACTAATAATAATTTCCTGTACAGGGGATAGTGCTGGATTTGGTATATAGTCAACAGGTGTGGGAACATCTGTAGCTATCTAGCAGTGCTTTCCTGAACAGAACTTCATAAACATAATTAATTCCACTTCCAATGGATTTGACTGTATTGACAGAATAGAATTGGATCTGAAGAATAAACCTCCAAATGCAACTAATAGTTAATTTTGTAATAAAAAATTCTTATCTCTTGGGAAGCACTTAGAGAATGAACAATTTACAAAATGTCATTTTTTGGTTGAAGTATTATTAAAAAATTAGATAAAATTTTGAAAATTCTTGCTTAAGTTTAAGGAGACAAAGTTTATTCTTTTTATTCTCTAGGTGATCAAAACAATGGAGAAGAACACAGTATTTGTCCTCAACAGACTGTCCATGAAAGGTAGGACATAATTCACAATCAGTACCACCAGGGACCTAAACTTGAACGTAGGAATGACCCAATAAGTCAAAGAATTGTGTTTTGCTTTAACTTTTCCCTTTTCTTTCTAGAAAGAGCTAATTGCTAAGTTGTTTTATGTAAAACATGCCTCTGTAAGGAACAGAAATAAAAATCATGTTCTGCCCAGCAGTCAGTTTCTTTCAGTCCCTGTTTCCAGAGGAGCCACCTCGTTCAATCCCTTTATTTCAAAGGTTTATGTCGCCATTTCTTGGCCGAGTAAGCAATTATAGATGTTAGATTTGAATTATATATAGAGAGTCATACAAGGATGTGCATTTTGGTTTCAGCTGAGCACCTGCCAGTCATAACGCTGCTGTATGGCTTATTCTAGCAGTTGCTTTCTTTCCTCTCAACCAATATACAAATGCTTGCTTTTCAATTACAACTTGATTTGTCTCCAGAAAGTTACCAAAATAAACTCACGATCAGTGAGCTCATAGAGAAATATTGCCCAGGTGCTCCAGCAAGCAGGGGTCATGACCTTTAGCCTTCTCTCCTACTTACCCTCTCTTCATTCTCAAGAAAGACTTCTCTAAATGAAGTGATTGCCTTTAAGTGTCCTTAGGAATTTGAACAGATTGAAACTGCCTGAAGCCATGGGGTTTACTGAATGGCTTTTAAAAATAGACATTTCAAAGAGCTGGGGAGGGAGCAGAGAAAGGAGACGGCCTTCAAAATGACTTCACAGTTTCTTGGTTAACTTTAGAATATATACACTGAGTGGCCAGATTATTATGACCGGCCAGATTATTATGACCACCCCATCAGTACAATGAAGTGAATTAGTTATGCAAATAATAATAATAAAACCTTGAGAGTATTTGCTTAGGAAGTTTTCAATATTCAGTATTTTTGGAAGTGTCAATGAAGTACCAATGGGGTGGTCATAATAATCTGGCCACTCAGTGTATATTAGGGATACTAATGCTCAGGGGTTGGCTGGGCAGTCTACTGCAGATGCTACTAGTGTGTGTGTGTGTGTGTGTGTGTGTGTGTGTGTGTGTGTATGTGTGTGTGTGTGTGTGTGTGTGTGTGTGTGGTTACAACCCTGTTAATTAAAAACATTTTATATAGATGAAGGCATGCACCTCTATATATGCATGGCATGAATTTATCAGTTATATTTATGTCCTACTATACCAAAAGATGATGTATATTAAATGCATGTAGAAATAGAAAATTTTAAAGGATAAAATAAATAGAAATTTCAGTATTTTCTTACTGTATGCCACTGGGCACTCCTGGAGGGGTATGCTCACCCTACTTTGCAGTCCATTGTTTTGGAGGACACAGTGAAATATACCACCCTTGAATACCCTGAAGTCTAGACAGGACCCTGTGTGTGGAGGGGAAGGGGCATTGGACTGGTTGAGGGTACACAGGGCTTTGCTGTCTTGCTAAGGAGCTTGGGGCTGCCACTTCACTTCCTTGTATTCATTTTTGTCAACTGAACACAAAAGTGACTGAAATCACTTATTTCATTTTGAAGTTCTGGTCCTTGGGAAAAATGACTGTGATCTGGGGAAGCTGGAGAAGGTATTGCAGGGGAGCTGTTGGAAATGGGTGGGATTAGAGAATCAGATAGAAGGAATGAGGTGATGTCCCACTGGAGTAGAGGCAGCTCCAGCAGAGGGCTGACTCAGGGACAAGAGCGGCAAGAATGGGAAATCATGAAGCAGAAAAGTTGGGGGCTGGTGGGAAATGTCTTTGGACCACATTTTGGAGCCTTCAAAGGGAAGCAGAAAAGTTCAGTTTGATACTATAGCTTAAAATAAGTCCCTTGAGTAATAAGATAATTGTACCTTTCAATTTTTATTTATTTATCTATTTTAAAAAATATATTTTTATTGATTTCAGAGAGGAAGGGAGAGACAGAAACATCAACGATGAGAGAGAATCATTGATTGGCTGCCTCCTGCAGGTCCCCTACTGGGGATCGAGCCCACAACCTGGAGATGTGCCCTTGACTGGAATCACACCTGGGACCCTTAAGTCCACAGGCTGACGCTCTATCCACTGAGCCAAACTGGCGGCTAGGATAATTGTACCTTTTTAAAAGGAACATTCATGGTAGGGGTATATAGGAGGAATTGAAAGGGGCAAAGAGTCTGGAATTATTCTTGTGGCCTGGAAGGCTGGTACATTTGTTCATTTATTCATTTAATTAATCAAGCTTTCAGTCACTGAACATAGGATTAATATACACTGAGTGGCCAGATTATTATGACCGGACAGATTATTATGACCACCCCATCGGTACTTCATTGACACTTCCAAAAATACTGAATATTGAAAACTTCCTAAGCAAATACTCTCAAGGTTTTATTATTATTATTATTTGCATAACTAATTCACTTCATTGTACTGATGGGGTTTAGGCTCAGTGAATGGGCCCGTGAATCAAATTGATATAAAACAGATTAAGAGGAGAAAGGTTTATTATGTATGCACCTGGGAGCCTCAAGGAAAAGGGAGTGAAGATCCAAAGAGGCAGTTAGACCTGTGGGCTTATATATCATTTTAATAAAGGGCAATAAATTTGTGGGGAATTGACAAGACAAAGGAAAAGGGGTGATAAAGTGTGGGAAGGTAAATATATGAGGGAAATTAATGAATGATTAAGCTTATTTTAGTAAGGTGTGTTTAGTAGGCCCATTATCTCCAACTCCAGTGATAAAGATTGTTCTTCCCTTTCTGGTAGGAGAGAGAGGGACACCTTCACAAAGGGAAACTTTATCCTGTCTTTAGGTAGATAGGTGGAGGGAAGGGAGCTTCTTATGTATCTGTGGCTTCTCAATTGCTTTCAGATCAAGATAATCCTTATGCTAAAGTGGCATATTTTGGGGGTGGCATATACTAATCCCTTCATGTTAATTATTCTTTTAAAAATATATTTTTATTGATTTCAGAGAGGAAGGGAGAGGGAGAGGGAGAGGGAAAGGGAGAGACAAATAGAAACATCAATGAGGAGAATCATTGATCAGCTGCCTCCTGCACACCCCCCACTGGGGATCAAGCCGGCAACCAGGGCATGTGCCCTGACCCTGGGATTCAGACTGTGACCTCCTGGTTTATAGGTTGATGCTTAACCACTGAGCTACACAGGTCAGCCTTAATTATTCTTTTTAATGCTCAAATTCATCTTTGGCAAGGAGGAGCCACTTGAAGTTAGTTGTTGTTGCCTCTGAAACAACTGAGTAGTCTCAGTAGCTTCCTGGATCTCTGATGTGAGTGACAGAGGTTCCAGGCTCCTCTTGTACATTTCTTGTGTCAGACCCACAATAAGTCATTTCTCCAATGAGCACTGGTTCCTTCTAGTGGGAAATGATATTTGGAAACCAACATTTGCGCACAACAGGAACTTGCACTAGAGCTTGATTCTGTCATTTAGACAACTTGGTCAGATCAGGGCATGCAAATCAAACAAACAAGCAAAAAACCGCCAACAACTTCAAAGTTGTATATATATATCCTGTATACACAATCTTATAAACCCAGCAGTGATTTGGCACATTGAACTTCCTCTATGGACTGCCTAGTACAGCTAATGAAATATTAGTGTAAAGGTTGATGTGTGGTACACATAAAGATATCTTATTTATTTATGACTACCCTGTACATGCTGGTCCCAATAGAAATGTTGTGAACCTCTTCTCATGGTAGCAGTGATAAACAACTTCCTACAAGAAAAATCTGTATTAAAACTTATGAACCCTGCCATGGTCTAAATGATTTTGTCCCCCCTCCCATCCCCAAATTTATCAGTTGGTACAAGGAGGATGGTACAAGGAGGCGAGGCCTTTGGGACGTGATTAGGTCATGAGAGAGGGGGAGCCCTAATGAATGGGATTTTTGCCCTTATAAAAGAGACCCCAGAGAGCTAGCTTACCCCTTCCACCATGTGAGGACACAGTGAGAAGTTGGCAGTCTGCAACCTGAAAGGGGGCCTTTGCCAAAACCCAACGATGCTGGCATCCTGATCTTGGACTTCCAACCTCTAGAACTGTGAGAAATAAATTTCTGTTGTTTACAAGTCTGTGGTATTTTGTGATAGCAACCTGAACTAACTAAAACAAGCCCTAAACTGCCTCATGTGTTATTGTAGATTATAAGATAATACACAAAACATTTAGCCTGTAAGAGAGAAGGAATTGTGGGTTAAATATTTTTTCCATTTATCAAAATATTTCTTAATGATATTATAATGTTTCTTTTTTTTAAATTAAAAAATTGCAGAATTATAGAAACTATAAAAGAACAAAAAAAATCCCAAGTGTTAGAAGAATGAGGACTGTTGATCCCATTGAGAACAGTGTTATCTCATACAAACAGAGGCAAATACCACTGGGGAATTTTTAGAGGGATTTGACCCTGCGCAGTGTGGGAGTTGGCTACATGGTCTTTGTGTCTGTTGGAGAAGCCAGACGGGAAAGTGGATGAAAACAGGGGAGAACAAAGATAAGCAGGAACCACCAATAGGTGCTAGAAACCATGAGGATGGAGTGGATCTCTTATCAGTCTCTCATCACTTCCATCTTCAATGATGTGGGTGATCTTGAGTAGAGCATGCATCTGGCCCAGCAGCTGGAGAAGGTGAGGGAGAATCTGGAAACAGTGGAGCAGGTTAGGCCTGACTGCTGCCCTGTGTCAATGAATAAAGCCTGCTGTAGAGCCTAATTCCCCGACCCTGACATACCAGGGCGGCTGCTTCGCCTCCACCTTCCAAACCTCAAAGTGTCTTTGCAGCCCACCTTGTTGATTGTTTAGTCTTTATCTTCATCACATGGGAGCGATGCCACATTTCTTTCTTGTTATTCTTTCCGTTGGGCATTACAGCTGTATCGTTGTCTCCAGCAAGTATTAAATATTATTCCTTGACTCCCTTATTATAGCAAAGTCACATAATGAGGTCTTTCCTGTGGCATCACCATTTTGCTATGAGTGGGGGAGACCTGAAGTAGTAAATTATAGTTTTAACGAAAACACATTTCTCCACTGGGGTGAGGCTATGTGACCACAACACTCATTAGAATGAATAAAAACCCAAACAGAGAATGCCTGCGCCAAAGGACCAGAAAATGGACCTGCCTGTGAGCTCACTGGAGATGGTGAAGTCAGCAGGTACAGTTTACTGCTGATGCTGACTGGCATACAAGAAACATGCCATCTCATAAAGACGATTTGAACTTTCAAACATTCTATCAGGTTTTGTAGTTGAGCGTAGCAACAATTAAGGTAATCTAATTAGGAATTTACAATACTCCTTAATTCACATCTTAGTGGTGGCTGATGCAGAAGAAATCTGACTGCTCTGAAAGGAGGGTCCAAATCCATGGGAAGGCGACCTCTATTCATAGGTTCCCTTCTGATTCTTAATCTCCTCTCTGTGAGCAATTTCCGCTCTACTGAAAGCTGACTTCTGTTCTGCCCTAACTAGTTCTCTGATCGGACTCAGAGGCTCAGAGCCCCACCTGCGTGTCATCATGAAATGACAGGATTGGACGTGGATGATTCTTAATGCTTCTAATGGCTTTAACGATATGTGTGACTATGACAGATGAAATGACCACTTTCCCATAACCATCAGGTTTCCCTCTTCATGCTGCTGGAAGACAAATTTATGGCCCCATGTGACATATAATTAGCACTAAGCTTATTTCTGGCTCCATCTAATACATACCTTTGTTTTCTCTTTATTATTTCTCTTATCCAATTCTGTTTCAAGCTCTTTCATTGTACTATATATTATCTTTGCAAACTATCTTAATTATACTTCGGAAAACAGCAGGGTATAAATACACAAACATTAATTTCTATTTCATGACACAGAATAAGATATACAGGGTTATAATGAAGAAAATCACTTTCCAACTGTTGAATGTAGAAAATGGATTCCCATGATTTGACGACTTCAGTTGAGTTGCAAGCTGTGTTGTGGGGAAGACATTTCAGTGTGAGCACAGGCACAGAAACATCAAAGAGAATGGCAGGAGGGTCTGCTTTATCTGCCTGCTGCTCTTTATATAGGTCCTTGGCTCTAACCTGATTTCTCTATTTTCTACAAACATGCCAAACTCATTTCCAACTTCAGATTTTTGCTTTTTGCTCTTCTATTTCTATCAGCCCCCTTCTTCCTCCCTAAAACACAAGACCTTCCATCTCTTACAGTGCATATATTATCAGTACTTCAAGGCTCATTTCCAGCCTTACCCTTCCACCACTGACCATCTCTTCCCTCCCAGGTACATGCTGGGTAAGTCTGCGTTGTGGAATTGAGTATTTCAGCTTGTATAATCCTATGCTTTTTTTTTAAAAAGCACAATATTTAGTATTTTAAGGGTTGTAAAGACTATGTTTGATGTGGCTTTACTCCTAGATGTGCTATACTTTCTATCACAAAGAGTTGGAGTTCAAAAAATACTCTTTACTTGATCAGCAGTCATAATGAAAACAATGTAAACAAAGGCAAAAGCTCCAAGAGTCTAAAAATATTTTGAAGGGTGGGGGGAGGTGGAGCAGGCAATGATTTAGTGGTCATTGAGAACCCCAATGTTTTCACTGAAAATATGAACTTAGCCACGCAAAAGTGGCTAATAGGTTTGTTTTTGCATCTCACCTAGGTTTCTGTGACTGGCAGGTACAGCATGAATGTGAGTGTTCTGCAAACCATGGCTAATTCTGGAAATGCATGTTGTGGCTTGAGGTTAAGTGTCATACCTGAGCTCACACATCCTTTATGACTTTTCCCAGCCCTGGCATGTGAGACTCCAGGCAGCATGGCAATTGCCTGTTTACCTGTTGAGTTGCTGTGTTCTGTGAGCAGAGCCCGGCCCATCACATTCACCACCTAGACAAGACCCAGAGTCAGATGCAGCACGCTCCCCCAGAAGTGAATTCTGAATCATGAATCAAACCTTCCAGGGCAAAGTCAGCCTGACCCACCAAAAAGAGTTTTCATTTACCCATTAACGGTTTTGATATTTTTGTTGCCAGGCAGATAGCTGTGGGAAGCAGTTTTTGAAACAGATGTCAGGATCCATGGCTTTTTGCCAACACCATCTGACGCCTGCACCCTTGTTTAACATAAGTTGCTATTCCTCCAACAATGTTAAGATTGAGATACATTATTCTCTTTATTTGGCTTGTTAAACCACAATTCCCCATTGGGACCCAAATTATTTAAACATAGTGAAATTCGAGGATTGGCAGCTGTCTGGTAAACAAAGATTTTGTAGCAATGCAAATCACAGAATTTAGAATAGAAGAAATTCATGCTTAAGATTAGACTATTACTACAGTTTTGCTTCCAAGATAAATACAGCTTGTGTGTGTGTGTGTGTGTGTGTGTGCGCGCGTGCGCGCGCACATGTGCACCACGAGGTCCTAGATCAGATTTGCCCAGACCAGTGCTTTGTCAAAAAGAAAAAAATATAGACTGTTCATTACTAGAACAACGGTATTTTATTAATATTATCATACATTTACAATTCATACTCAAACTACTTCCCAAAGGTATTTGAAGCAACTCATATTAATAACCATATATCACAAGTTCTGATGTAGCCATTACTTTGTGCCAATAAATGTTCTTTACATATTTACTTTTATACATAGTTCATTTTATATATATCTGTATTTATAAGTGTCTACATTCTATTTATATATATCAACTTATTTAGCTGTTCTCATTTTACAGATGAGGAAACCAAGGCACAGAGTGGTTAATTAACTACCCCAAAGTCACAGAGCTGGTGAGGGGTAGGGCCAGGATCTATACAAAGAAGTCCAACTTCAGAGCTCAGACCTATGCTCTCTATCACTAAACTGAATATTAGAGTAAAATTTGATGTTTCACTTACTCTCATCTTCAGAGCAACTGTTCAGCACAGATATACTAGTAATTTCCACGAGCAATCTTTCTCTGCCACTTCTTCCCTCTGCTGAGATAGGTCCCACCACATTTGCCTCCACAGCACTCCATCTTTAATTTCATCATACCACCTATCACCCTGTATAACAAGTGTTCATGCCCGATCAGACTTTGCCAATAGACTCTATATTCCTTGAGGGACCATATATGATTCATTATAGGATCCCATGCACAGATCCTGACCATGGACCAACTCTTTAAATCCTGGCTGACTGAATGACCGACTGAGTGAGTGAATGAATGAATGGTTGTGCTCTCGGTGGCTTGGAGTTTTGCCTGCTCTCTCCCACAGCACGCTCAAGAACAGCTTGATAGAGCGTGGCTGGTGATGCCTGCCCAGGTGCCAGGATTCAAGACTAAGCTTCCAGTGGATAACTTCATGTTTCAACATCATTGCAAGGGGGGAAATGTGTTATATATAACAGGAGAAGCCCTGGTTGCAAACAATATATCTGTGTGGTGACTGCAAGCTTTTTTTTGACAAAAGGGATGAGATGTGTTCAGTAACTTGAAGGAATTTGTTATTTTTCAGCACGTTCCTGACATTTTGGCCATGAGGCATTTTTCTCAAATGAAATGCCAAGAATGTGCCTGAGAGTAACACATGCCTATTGCTTGGGAGCCCATCTGCGTGCTCCTGATGAGGTGTGTCCCCTCAGGTGTGCCCTCCGTGCCCCTCATGCTGCAGCCCAGAGAACACTCACCATCCCTTCTCTTGTAACCTCAGCAGCACATTCCAGCCTTCAGGAGTTTAAGCCACATTCAGTGATTCCCCCAAATAGACACTGACTAAGCCAGGGGTCCTCAAACTTTTTAAACAGGGGGCCAGTTCACTGTCCCTCAGACTGTTGGAGGGCCGGACTATAGTTAAAAAACAACAACTATGAACAAATTCCTATGCACACTGCACATATCTTATTTTGAAGTAAAAAAAACAAAATGGGAACAAATACAATATTTGTATTTGCATGTGGCCCGTGGGCCATAGTTTGAGGACCCCTGGACTAAGCTATCCTGGGAGTGGAGCCATAGAGTCCCCCCAAAAACTTGTATCAGGCATTTTGGACTGATACACTCTCTTTCACCGAGATGTTTCCATTTTTGCCTTGGCTGCCAAAAATTTGATATTTACACTAAATATGCAATCACAGTAACTATATTTTCATTTTGTCAGTGCAAAAAGCTATGGCTTTAGGGTGTGTATTAGTTTGAGGCTGACATAAGGAACACCCATCAGAGGGGACAGAGCTGGAGTGAGGAGGACAGCGAGGTGGCTGTTGCAGCAGTCTAGCTGAGAGGGAATGGCGTTGAACTCTGACAGTAGCAAGGGGAATGCCAGAAATGGATAACTTTAGGAGAGACCGAGGAGGCGTGAGAACATGGTGAAAGAGTGGGTGAGGGGAATGAAGGAGAGAGCAGACTGAACACCTGGCTTGGGCACCTGGTGTATGGGAGTGCTGTGTAGTAGGAAGTTAAGGAAAGGACACTACAACCCAAGGCTGTTCTCTGCCTCCAAGGCCCCTGCAGACCCTCGATACAAACAAACCCTGTCCTACCTGGGTACAGAATGCCATGGCCACTTGAGAATCCTTGTGGGCTGATGTAAGACAAACTACCACTGTTCCAGCTGATCGGTGCTCTGAATACATCTATGTCTCTTTCCAGAGAGGCTTATGTATTTCTTGAAATTTGCACTTTCTTTTGTTTTCATGTAAACATGGCATGTGGACCAAATTTGACCTCCTCCTGTTTTATTTATTATGTATTTATTTATTTTTATTGAGATAAAATTCACACAACAAAATTAACCATTTCAAAGTGAACAATTCAGTGGCATTTAGTACATTCAAAATGTTCTGCAAATACCATCTTTATCTGTTTTCAAAATATTTTTATTACCCCCAAAAGGAAACCCCTTACTGTAAGCAGTTACTCTCCACTCCTCCACCCAATCACAGAGTGATTGGGGCTGGTGCCGGCAGCAGGTGTGAGCTCTGGGCAGGACCACAGCGCACAGGAGCAAATAATTTTCAGTAATCACCAGAGACTCTCCCCGATGACAGCGGACCGGCACCCTGCCTTGGTCTGGTGCCCCCGCTCACCTGCTCCACCATCCCCCGTGGCCGATGCCTGCCATGTTCCGCATGTGCCCCCTGGTGGTCAGTGCACGTCATAGTGACTAGTTGTTCGGTTGTTCTGCCATTCGGTCTATTGGCATATTAGGGTTTCATATATATAGATTTTTCTGACTCCAGTGTAGACTTGAGATCTAGTTTCTTGCTCATAAGATTTAACTTTTATGAAAAACCGAGAAATCTGCCTTTTCAGAGTCAAATACTCATGATAATTTAAAAATTTCATTAGGTTATTTAGTCATACAAGTACTGTTTCTTGGGCGCATTTTGATATTTTGGAGAATGGAATGAGGAAGAACCATAACTTATCACCCTGTGAAATAATGCTGATGAGGATGGTGACATTGGAGGAGACTGAAGTGGATTGGATATGGGAAGCAGAAGTAAGGGAGAGAAAGTTCCTGTGCAACTGGGACCCCAGGATTCCTCCCAGTCACTGAGGGGAGGCACGAGGAAGTCCAGATATACAGGGGAAGATGGTGTGTCCAATGGTGTGGCTGAGTTTGAGGTTAATTTAAAATGTCTAAATAGTCACAGCATAACAAGGAGACAAATCACCCCTAAAAAGCAGTCCTCTGTGCCTCTAAATAATTAATGTACCAAGGTAGACCCCCCTTTACTTTGAGGGGCATTTGCTGCCTAATTGGGCACTTCTGAAGAGGTTGGATGTAGCTGACTTTCCCCTCCCCCAATCTGGAACTGTAATCCCATCTTCCTAGGCCTCTTCTGTCAGCCCCTAGTTTTCTGCATGGTTTGCCTTTGGAGGCATATCAAGCCCTCCCACAAATTGCATCTTCAGTGACCTGCTGTGTTTTAAAGTCTGAGATGCCTCAGCAGATTATATTTTCCCTAACTCTCACTAAATGCACAATTACATGTACCCAACTTCCATGATGCATTAAACTGAAAAATTCTAATATATTTTACCAAAATAATGTTTTGCTGCATTAAAAAAATAATGTAGGGCAAAAGATGAATCAAAATAAAGAGCTCAAGGATGGAGAAGTGGTGGTAGCTAGACTACTTGTGAGCATGGAATCCATTCAAATATAGATCTAAGAGGAAACAAACAGGGGAACTATGGTTTATGCAAGTATTTCAAATTCTGAAGCACTAACTACATATAAAAATATAATATAGAGCAACAAAATTGAGGAGGGACGGGGAGGCAGGAGGAAGTGAAAGAGGTCCTCACCTTTTCTTTCTTTTTTTTCTTAAAATATTTTTGATTTCAGAGAAGGGAGAGGGAGATAGATAGAAACATCAATGATGAGAGAGAATCATTGATTGGCTGCCTCCTGCAACTTTCCACCGGGGATCGAGCCTGCAACCCAGGTATGTGCCCTAACCTGGAATCGAATCGTGACCTCCTGGTTCATAGGTCGACGCTCAACCGCTGAACCACTCTGGTCGGGCTCGTCATCTTTTTTAGAGGGAAACCGATCCAAACTGTTTAAAAATAAAACATGTATTTTAAACTGTCAGCAACAATGATGACTCTAGGCTGCTGATGACTTAACAATTTCTTCCTTAATCTTAGATGACAAAGAAACATTTGTCAAAAATTCTGTCATTTTCTCAGTTTTACTTTATTTCTTTTTCCTTTATTAAATGCATATAAAATAAGATTAAATATTTTAAGATGGTACATACTGCATAATTTTATTCTAATGAAATCATTAAGTCTTTGTGGCTATTTCTCTCTCTATCATATTCATTTCTTATCCCCCCTCCCAGTTTTATTGAGATAATATTGACATACTAGTGGCCTGGTGCACAGATTCATGCACATTGAAAGGAAATTAATTAGAAGAAAGATTCGTATGGTAATTATGTTACTGCAAAAAATTACATGTGAAAATAGTATATATAATACTAGTATAGTATTATAAAATTAAAACATGCGTGCGATAGGCACCAGCGAAAGCTTATACGTATGACGCATGTGTGAGTCAACATTTATTTTTAAATTGCCAGTGCGCATCATATGTACTGGCCAGATGTATGGTCAGTCACTCAGCCTTTTATATATATCGATATATAGATAACACTTTTTATCTGTATGTTTTTCAAAGAGATTTTATAATAATAATATTTGTAGACTCTTAACATTGCTTACTTCTAGTTGGTAAAATTTGGGGTGAGTTATTTTTTTACTTGAAAATTTTCTATATTGCTAAGCTTTTTATGCTTTTATTACAAATCTAAATATTGCTTAAGAAGATAAAGTTAGATGACACTCTTCTATGAATTCAGATTTTAAAGGTTAGCTATTTTTAAGATTACATTTAAAATTCCTTGTGGGGCACGGCTACAGTGTTTTGGACAGGTTCAAGCCTTGGACTGAGGAGAGGGCACAGTCCTCTCATGGCCACGTGCAAGTCCCAACTTGGAGGGCGGAGCCCTCCCAGCACAATTATAGCCAACAGCTATAGTTGTAAGCTTGAACCTATGTTCCAAACACGTGGCCCCACGTGCCTGAGTGATGTGGACTTGATAGAGTTCAGGTGCATGTAGTTGAGTAGGATTGAAACCCATGAGAATGTTGTAAACATCTTGATCATGCCCTTACTTTGCCTCGTGGCATCTGCTATAAAATAAAGACACAGCTTGTGGGTGCTGGCACTGTCTCTCTCCATCAGAGAAGGCAGCGTCCCACTGAGACCCAGCTTTCATTCTCTTGTCTGTCTTTTCTTAATCCTTTCATCGCTCCCATTTGGGATTCACCCTTGGCCGTGCTGGCATGGCACAATTCCTGAGTGCATTTGGGATTTTATATAACACTAGAGGCCCGATGCATGAAAATTCATGCTAGAGTAGGCCTTCCTTACCGCGGCTGCCAGCATTGGCTTCCCTCCAGCCCCGGCTTTCTCAGGAAGGATGTCTGGAATGACATCCAGAAGACGTCCAGTCTAATTAGCATATTACCCTTTTATTATTATAGATCATGTTATGAAGAACATTTTACTACTTCCCAGTATTCATTTGAAAGGAAGATTTTTCAAGATTGCTATATGTTTGCAAACACTGCTGAGCTCACAAAACATTTAATCTTGCAGGTTACATTTGCTTAATTAGAAGTGTGGGCCTTCTTCTTAAGTTTCATAGTCTCTCTTTAATAACTATTGGATTTATATTTCCAATACAGAATCCCAGCCCAAAGGGAGGACCATCACACCACTGGTTTTATTGGTCTTGGAGAACAGTAAGGCCATTGAGTGTACTCAGAGAAACAGAAAAATCAGAGCATGTTATATGTGATACCTGGATCTGGTGTAAAAGAAGAAAAACAAATGGGAAATTAAATATAAACTGTGCTGAGATAATAAGAGCTCTGGTTGAATTCCCAATAACTAGGACATTTGTTTGGGTCTGACATATGAGACTTAACATGATACTTTATGACTACGTTTACATTTGAATGGAAGGAATCATTTTAAGAAGGAAACTGAAATTTTAATTAATGCAGTTTCAACTTCTGTGGCAGAAGTTTAATCTCTCTTTGGTCCTTGTATTATTTCTCTTCTTTCCTTCTCTCTGGCTGTCTCCCTCATCTCCCCTCCTTCCACCCCACCCTCTCTCTTTCTCTCTCTTTTTCTTTCTTTAAATGCAGTTTATGGCATTATTTACTTAGCAGATCCTGACAGATGCGAGCGATGCCCTAACACCATGCATCTGAGTCAAGCTTCAGTGTGCTCTAACCCCAGTGTTTACGCTGCCCATTAAAGGCATCACTTTTTGGAAATATATAGGGAGTTAAATGATCTCTGACAGCTGTGAACGGCAGGAAAAAAAGGACTCTATTGTTCAAAGAGCTGCCTTTAATATTGAGAAGCCCTCGCTAAACATTGGAGTCTGAAGTATGGCAAATGTTAATTGGCCGTAAACTTAGCAAGAGCTGGCTTTCCTCCCTACCCTCTTACCTCCTCCTCCAGCTCTCTCCCTCATTGCCTATTCCAATGTTGTAGTTTCTAAATATGACACTTCCCATTTGCTTTGTAAACTCACCTCTGATCTCTCTTTTGGAAATGTTATTTTCTCCTAACATCTTTTTCTTTTTAGAAACAAAGAGCGTACTACTCAGACTAATGAGGCAAGAAAGCAAAAGTTTTGAACCTTCGAATGCACAGTCTATGGAAATCCTTGGTTTCACTGATAAGCTTCCCAGATACTTCTGCCTTTGTAAGTCGTCAAATATCCGTTTCCCTCTAGAGCAGCGGTTTCCAACTGGTGTGCCACAAGAATTTTTAAAACATGCACCACCTGACTATTTAGTCAGGAGCACTGACCTCTGTTCCCTTAGATTGTCAAATAAAAAAATGACAACAGCTAACACTAAAATAGCCATCTGGTGTGAATGAATCAAAAGCATACCTATTTTTTTTTTGTCAGATTGGAAAAAAATATAATATGTTTTTTGGTGTGCTGCAGAATTTTAGTGATTAGTTTATGTGTGCCATTGGATGAAAAAGATAGAAAATTGATGATAGTGATTTTCAAAAGCAAACTGTATTTATTCCTGGGCTGTCTTCTGGATAGTCTGCCAGGGTAATAAGAACAGCATAGGATCATTAAGTCAGTCAGAATGGAAGAGAATCCCATAATTGGTGGTGGTGTTCTTTCTATCTCTAAGTTTCTTGCCAGTTGCTTCCCTTACCTAAATCCTACCGGTCCTATGAGGCCCAATTCAGGTCCCACCCTGTCATACTTTTTCTGACTTCTCCAGTTGACACCAAGGGCTTTGTTTTATGACCAGCAATTGTGGTGCCTATAATAATGAAACACTCACCTGTTTTGTTAGTCTGTGCATATTTCTGCCAGAATTTAGATTTCATTTAACTTTACTATTTTAAAAAATAGATTCGTTGAAAGTGTTACTAAATATGGCTGAATATTCACATGCTGCACATTTAGTACAACTCCGAAGAGTGTGCCTTTACTTTTGGTTGTATCATTTATAGTCATTGTCTTTGGAGTCTGTAACATACAATTAAGTGCCGAGTGATGTAAGTTTGTTGATTAATATTTTGATTGGCCTCCTGGGCTGGGCACTGCTACATACACATTTTTGTGCATTAGTTTGGTTTCCTTACCAAGGTGGAAAACTTCTTAAGGATTGAGATCAGGGCACACAGTTTTATCATCCCTTCTCCCTCGCAGACCCAGTTTAGAGCCAAGCACTTTGTAGGTGCTTGATCCATAGTCTAAGCCAGCCGTGGGCAAACTACGGCCCTCGGGCCGGATGCGGCCCGTTTGAAATGAATAAAACTAAAAAAAAAAAAAGACCGTACCCTTTTATGTAATGATGTTTACTTTGAATTTATATTAGTTCACACAAACACTCCATCCATGCTTTTGTTCCGGCCCTCCTGTCCAGTTTAAGAACCCATTGTGGCCCTCGAGTCAAGAAGTTTGCCCACCCCTGGTCTAAGCGATCAGAGTGGATGTTTTCAAGCTGGAAGGGAGCTTAGAAATCATCAATGTCTCTTCCACTTTGTATTTAATTAGTATATTTACTGTTGTCTTAAATTCTTTCATGGTTCGATGCAAAAAACCAATTTTATTTAGTTTTAATTACCTGAAAAAAAATTCTGCCCAATGTCCAAGTCTCAATTTACGAACTTTCTTTTGGTGGAGCTTTCCTGACTTTTCCTGGTGACTCATTTGCTCTTCTTTCCAGGCCGCATTACACTATCACGATGGCCTACCTATCCCTCATTATGGGTTATATAACTTGATATGTTAATTCTTGGTCTCCTCACTAGACTTAGTCAGCTCCTCAAGGGAAGAGACCATGCCACTGAATTTTGTAAGCTGAACCCCGATGCTTTAAATAAAATAGTTGGTCAAGCATTTATCAAAGAACCCTCTCCCTGTGTTAGGCATAATGGGGAGAAGAGGGTACTGGTGATGGAGATCTTGGGGATTCATCATTCTCTCTCTCTCTCTCTCTCTCTCTCTCACACACACACATGTACACATTCTGCCTACCTCTACAAAGAATTGCAAAGTAGCTAAGAAAAGATGACAGAGCCCTGGCTGGTTTGGCTCAGTGGATGGAGTGTCGGCCTGTGGACTGAAGGATCCCGGGTTCGATTCCAGTCAAGGGCATGTACCTTGTTTGTGGGCATGTCCCCAGTCGGGGGTGTGCAAGAGGCAGCTGATCGATGTTTCTCTCTCATCGATGTTTCTAACTCTCTATCCCTCTCCCTTCCTCTCTGTAAAAAACCAATAAAATATATTTAAAAAAAAAAGAAATGATGACAGAATTAAAAATAAAAACTAACTTCCCTACTTTTTTTCATATTACACAAATAATATAAACGGATTGAAACACATTTAAATAATACAGAGGTACATAGTTAAAAGGAAAAGTTTTTTCTTGCTCACTACATTTCCAATCCCAGAAATAAGTACTGTTCACAACTTTGGGGTGTATCATTCTAGAAAGTTTTGGAGTGCTCATGCAACTTGCCACAAACAAATATGCATTAAAAACTTAAGCCAACTATTATATTGTTTAGCTATCTGCTTTTTTCAACTGTATGACATAGACATATTGACACGTCTAGGATGAACTCATTAAATTTAATAGAACCATAATTTGGAATATTGTAAGATTGATTTACTATTGACTATTGATTAATATTTAGTTTATCTGCTAGAATTCTATTAGCAAATATAATTTAATAATATTTAGTTCTTTGCTAAAATTTGCTAAAGCATAACAGAAAATATATATTTTTATGAATTTTATTTTTATTTTTATTTTAATATATTTTATTGATTTTTTACAGAGAGGAAGGGAGAGGGATAGAGAGTTAGAAACATCGATGAGAGAGAAACATCCATCAGCTGCCTCCTGCACACTCCCTACTGGGGATGTGCCCGCAACCAAAGTACATGCCCTTGACCGGAATCAAACCTGGGACCCTTGAGTCTGCAGGCTGATGCTCTATCCACTGAGCCAAACCGGTTAGGGCCAGAGAATATATTTTTATATACATCTTTATGTATATCCATGATAGTCATATTTCTGTAGTATATGTTCCTAAAAGTGCACATTTAAAATTTTGATGAACACTGACAGATTATCCTTCAGGAAGGTCATACTGATCTACACTTCCACCAAGACTGTACAAGGGTGTCTATTTACTCCAGCACTATGACGGAGTAAACTTCATCTTTACAATTTTTGCTACTTTGATAGACTTTTCTGTTGGTTGAAATATTGTTTTGTATCTGAGCCAAGTCCCATCAAGGCTTCTTTAAAAATAATGAGTTGCATCATTTTCTTAACAAGGGAAAAGAAAAGGCTAATCAGTAAAAGTGATACGGAGGGGAAAATTGGCATGCACACGTTAAGTGATTTAAGCCCCTTAGCAAGTGAGGGCTTCCTGCATCAGGCACAGACCTGGCTGATATATTTAATTGGGAATTGGGTGGGAGTTGGGCTACAATCCAAGCAGAGCAAGCCCTCAGGGAAAGGGGCAGGCTGAATACCTGAGCTGAATACAAAGGTCTCTGGGCAAAGCTGTCCCTACTCTTGACAAAAACCTATTAAGGAGAATGACAAAACCCACATCACTGTTTCCCAACTCATTAATTCCTGTCACTAGAGAATGTAGAGTTTTTCCCTCCTGTATCTCAAGTCCCAGGCAACAGTGTGCTTGTAGCTTGTGGGGGCCACTGAGTGAGCCTTGCTGCTATGGGAGGCTGTGGAGTTGAGAGCTGGGTGAGGCATCCTTGTAGTAAAAAGGTGGGACAGTCATAGACTGTGTGGTAGAAGGAACCTCTCAGTCTGTGTCAATCAATCCTCATGTTTTTTGCAGGATGGAAGTGATGCTCAGAAACCCTGACTTTTCTGGGAAAATTATATATTTTTAGTGACAAAGCCTGACTTGAACCCCAGGCCTCCTCCTCCAAGGTCAAATGCTTTCCCTTGTCAGGCTCTACGGCTTCATGGAGAACATACAAGTCTGCTCCAGCTGCCATAGCAAAATACTACAGAGAGTGGCTTAAACAACAGACATGTATTTCTCCCTGTTCTGGAGGCTGTAAGTCCAAGATCAAGATGTCAGCAGGGTTGGTTTCTCCTGAGGCCTCTCTCCTTGGCTTGCAGATGGCTGCCTTTTTGCTGTGCCCTCACATGGCCTTTTCCTCTGTGTGCATGCATCCCTGGTGTCTGTGTGTTCAAATTCCTCTTCCTATAAGGACACCAGTCATATTGGATTAAGACCAATGCCAAGGGCCTCATTTTAACACAGTTACCTCTTTAAAAAGCCTTGTCTCCAGATACAGTCACATTCTGAGAAACTGGGGGTTAGGACTTCCACATATAGATTTGGCGGGGGACACACAATTCATTCCATAACAGAATGTGACAAGGGCCATCAGGAGCATGGGAGGGAGATTCTGGCCTGTAATTTGTGCAGTCACTGACTCAATGTATAAATGGTCACTCTGTATCTCCAGCCACAGTTCATTGTCTTTCTTTTGTCTTGGAGTTGATCTCCCCGTCCCTGCCTCAGTAATAGATTATTGGAAGGCTACCCAAATCCCACAAGGGGATGATGTTGTTGACTCTCCATGTTGGCTACTGCTCTCCAGACATACCTGTGGGGAGGAGGAGAGAAGGATGTCGCGTGAGAATCTATAAGACATAGTGATCTTTAAAATTATCTGGGATGTTCCAGAGAGAAATCCTAACTTCCAATCCTAATTTCTTTGCGTTTTGTACACCCTGTACTTCTATCCCTCAGGAATGTACTTCATACTAATTTGCTTGGAGCCATGGACCATTTTTTATAATGTTCTTTCCTATCATAAGCACTATAATCTCCCTCTATGTTTATGATATAATACATATACCTCCTAAGAAAAACAGCAGTTACAAAGGCCAGTGAGGGTCTGACCACAAGGGCAACCGAGGATCACAGCTGGAGTGGAACAGTGCTTGTAGAAGAAAGGTTGAAGCAGCAGTCACTTTTGAGAAACAACATGACTTGGATGTGCCAGAGGCCCCCAGTGGTGCAGACGCTTCCAAATTTCTGTTGAGAACACTGATCTTTTCACTTTGCGAGGCTTACGAGTACAGTTTTCTACCAGGATGTACTGACCCACGTGGCATTAATGTCACATGAGAATCATGAGAAGCATGAGAATCCAGCTGCTTTGTCATGAATGGATCCAAGCCTCAGTCCTGGGTAACTGTGGTGGCCGCAGCAGGGACGTCCTAGCACCGTGCTCCTCGCACCAGTGCTCTCCTCCTCTGACCGCCGGTACCCTCCTCCTGCCAAACATGCAGAAGAAAAGGAATGAGCATCTGGCTGTCTTAATGGTTCAGGGTAAAATGTTGTATCCTTGAAGGTTATCTAGATCCTCTTGAAGACAATAATGATTGGCCCGAGTAAGGTAATCATTGCCTCAGTTTTCGTATAGTTTCAAAACATATGTATGTTAGTGTGCATGTGTTTGATTTTTTTTTATTTAAAGATACAGTCCCAGCTCCTTGACTTCACACTTGTGGGTGGTGTGAGCCGATGTCAGGAGGGGGTGTTAGACACAGCTGGAGAACCACAGGACGGCAGCTGGGTGGATCTCATCTGCTCTGGTTGCCTCCTGCAGCTTTTAACTTATGGACTGAGGGCCCTGCCAACCTCTCTCAGCTGCAGGGAAGGTTATGGTTCACCATCACTGGGTTCCGGTCACTTTGTTGCTACTCTCGTAACGCGATGACTAGGAGGAGATAATAATGACTTCACTCGAAGTGTGGATGCGGGCATGTGTGTGGGTAGACACATTGCACAAAGGGTATGGAGGAGGTGCCTAGCAGGCCGTCACTCACTACCCTTGTGATCAGAGGTGGTTGGCACAGGGAGCCAATTCTGCTGGCCTGTGTCCGGGTCCTGCTCTGTGGCTCCCTGGCTCACTATGACCTCATTCACCCTCTGACGTTAGTTTCCGCATCTGTGAAATGGGAGGAATTTCTATCATGCTTATCTCATGAGGTTGTTGTGAAGATTAAGTGAGAATTCATTTTCAGTTCAGGAACTGTGTAATATATCTGTATATATGCACATCTACATATGTATGTCTACTTATATGTGTAAGTAGTTAAGGTATATGCATATGTATGAATTATTCTTGTCATCTCCCAGTTGTTATTTTATGTGAAATGTGACGTTAATAAGGGATTAAGATAGGGGAGAAAAATTTGAGTTTATGATTCAAATTCCCAAATGATCCACATTAGGGGGAGGAGGGCGCAATGAGGATATGACTTCACTGTGGTCAGAGGCCTCATGGAGTTAAGCATGTGTGGCCCACAAATTGTTGTAGTTTGTTTTGCAAAATCACATTCCTTGACATCTAGCTTTTAAAAGATGAAATGTTTTCCTGATGAAAAGTTTTTCTTAATAGTCGGTTAGAAATAACAAAAGAAGCATCTAAGCGTGTGCCCTCCAATGAGCTTCACAAGGTCTGTCCTCCTTCTCACCTCTCAGAAAGATAGCAGTTACTATTCCAGAACTATCCAAACAAGTGTTCACCCCTTTTCTTAAATTAAATCTACTCCTCTCTCCCTCCCCACCATTTTTCCTAGTTAGGATTTCACTGTTAGTGACTGGGATGTGCAGTCTGCGTCTGTCTGCTGGTGCTTGGATGGAATGTGAGCAGTCGGGGGTCAGGGACCATAAGGGGCGCCTCTGCAGGGGTGGAGGGTCTAGTTTACCTTACGATGGTCTCCATGTGGGCTTCGCTGTGGTTCAAGGAAGGAGGACATAGCTCTTTGTGCACGAGGTCAGTGCCCACAGCAAGACTGTGGAAGACAGGCCAGTTCTGGATTCTCTTGGGGTTGGTCTCTGGAGCAGATGCAGAGCTGATTGCTAGACTTCCTGTGGGGGCGGGGCATGGGTAGTCCAACCTGGAGAGAGCCAGGCAAGCTTTAGTGTTCTCCAAAAAGGGAAAAGCTCACAGGAGTTTCTGGGAACTCTATTCTACTTCATTGTTATTTTGTCTAATGTTTTTTTTTTTTTAATTCAATCCACCCCAGTGGGCATTTCTTTCTTTTCTTTTCCCCACTCGAAACATGACTTCATATTACATTTTATTTAATGATTTCCTCCTATGTGTCTCCCCCCGCCCCACACACAAAAAGAATTGGAATGGTTTACTGAGACACTAAAAGAGAATAAACTAAATAAATAGAGAAGCCATGGTGAATGGGGAGTAGAGTGAAGGTCAAGTGAAGACTTGATATGCAGACTTGCAGAGCCCATACATTTGGCTTGGAGTTATCTTTGGTTCTCCAGGGAGACACTTTGGCTTCCCCTTGGCTTCCCACTGTCTGGTGTCCTTTGCAGGGCCCAAAGGTGTTCATGAGCTGCTTGGCCCATAAAGGTCTCTGCTCCATCCTCCATGCCCTCTCTCTCTTCCATGACTGCTGGTCAGATGCTAAGGATCTGGTGGAAGACAATGAAACACAAGGGAATGGTAGGGCCACAAAAAAGAAAGGGCCTGGATCCCTGAATTACTGTGTGGAAGAGAGCTGCCCACTGACCAGGAATGCCAGTTGGGGGGTTGGAGGGAGCTCGCGAGGGTCAATGGGGAAGAAAGGGGACATATGTAATACTTTCAACAATAAAGAATTATTTAAAAATAAATAAATAAAAGGGGAAAAAGGGAATGCCAGTTGGAACTTTATGCAAATTAGAAATAAACTTCTGTTGTGTTTGGAATTGTTTGGTGAGTAGTTAGCCTAGCAGATGAATACATTTTTCTTTGAGCAGCCTTGAGGATCATCATGAGCTTGAGAGACAATCAGAATCATGTTTGCTGTAAGCCTCCACCTGGTAATCTGGGATTCTAGGGCCCTTTGAGCCCGTCTTTCCCTGATGCCCCAGCTGGTGCCATGGCCTCCTTGGGACAGATTTCTGGTCTGCACTGAAGTTTCCCTTGGTTCCTGCTGCTGCTTATTTTTTTGCCCATCTAGAAGTGGAGAATGACTTTTTCCTGAAGTGACCAGAGCTTTTGCTTTCACGTTGTATATATAGATTGCCAAGGTGTTATGACTTTTTGCGGGTCGTGTTTTCTTTCCTAGCACATTTCCCAGGACATTACTTTCGAAATTGTTCTGTGGAACACTGGATTATCACTGATGTCAACAGACATGTGGGGATACAGAAGGGTTTTGTGGTCAAAGATGTGTGAGGAAAAAATGGATTAGATGAAATTGACTATCCTTAAGTGCAGGACTTCTCAGAGATTTTAAACCTTCTAGTGCACCAGTTCTCAACCTGTGGGTCGCGACCCCTTTGGGGGTCGAACAACCCTTTCACAGGGGTCGCCTAAGACCATCGGAAAACACATATATAATTACATATTGTTTACAGTAGCAAAATTACAGTTATGAAGTAGCAACGAAAATAATTTTATGGTTGGGGGTCACCACAACATGAGGAACTGTATTAAAGGGTCACGGCATTAGGAAGGTTGAGAACCACTGTTCTAGTGAAAGAGTTGGAAACTGTGGCCCATAGGCCAAATCTGACCTGCCACCCATTTTGTCAATAAAGTTTTATTGGAACAGAGCCATGCCCATTCCTTTGCAAGTTCTCCGTGGTTGCTTTGCCTCAAATGGTGGAGGTGAGAAGCTATGACAGAGACCAGATGGCCCACAAAGCAGAAAACATTTGCAATCTGGCCCTTTGAGAAAAAGTTTGCCAACCCTTGTTCATGTGTCTCCAACAGGAGGAATACACACTTATGTTACCACAAATCCCTTTCTTCCTTGGACCACCTATTAACCTCTTGGGATTTTCAAGTATTCTTAGAAAATGTACATCCTCGAGTTTGAAGGCTCCATAATACCCTTTATCTCTACCTCCAGTTCCCAACTTGTGTTGGGTTGCCCAGGAGCCAGCACCCCAACTTCTTTCACAGCAAGTTTCTTTGCCATCTCTGCAGTCCCAGGGGATATACGATTTGCCTCATTCTCCTCTAAATCTTGGGGTTTTGAATGACCGTGAGCTAGGAATGCTGTCTCCCACTTCTCTGAATGGCAACCTTCTGGAGGTGGCAGGCTTGCCAGTGTCCCCTCTTCACAATGACAGAAGGGCGCTGGGATCTGATGGGACACAAGCTGCCCGCAGCCAGTGTGTATGGTCGCATGGGAGGCAGCCTCCAGCATCCAGGAAGGCTCATTCCTACTCCCGGGCAACTCTAGGTGTGCAAATAGCTCAGGGAAGGATCATTTTAAAGCCTGATTTGTAAATAATCTAAGACCGAAGACAGAGCAAGTTAAATATTTATTTGAAGATTACGTCTCTAAAGAGGGATTGTTGAAAATTAGTGTGTGCTTTGCCATCCTCACTTCCCCTCCCCTGCCTGAGGGCACATTGTTTTTATGGCTGTGTGACAGCCAGACAAGCCTCTGTAGATTTAGTGGTTGTTTGTAGTGGCGTTTATGTGTTTGAATGAGCTGGGCAAACAGGAGGGCGGGGGTGGCGGGAGTTAATGAACTCTGCGAATCTCCTTCGCTAACACTTCCACGCTCGGGAAATGCCGGTAAAAGAACCATTCACAGGGTTTTACAAAAGAAGTCCTTCCCCTAACATGGCAGAGGTGGAAAGCACAGCAAATCGGTGCTCCTGTGTTGTAGTCAGGATCTCAGAGGGACAGTGTGGCTTCTGGGCTGAAAATAACTGCGCTGGGCACTGCATTACCAAGGTGCACAGCGGAGGGCAGGTCTGCAGGCACCTTTTCTCTCCCTGACCTGCCATTGGCCCCGTGGGGCAGGGAGGTCAAGAACATGCAGGCTTTTGCTCTCTACCTCATCCTAGGTTTCCTCCAGTTCTGGGATGCTACTGGCGGTTCCTCTAGGTCAGTGATGGTGAACCTTTTGAGCTCGGCGTGTCAGCATTTTGAAAAGCCCTAACTTAACTCTGGTGCCGTGTCACATATAGAAATTTTTTGATATTTGCAACCATAGTAAAACAAAGATTTATATGTTTGCTATTTATTTTATATATTGAAATGCCATTTAACAAAGAAAAATCAACCAAAAAAATGAGTTCGCATGTCACCTCTGACACGCGTGTCATAGGTTCGCCATTACTGCTCTAGGTCCTGACTGTGGTACTCTCTTCTCCATCTTTTCGCCAAGGTACCATCACACCTGTTTTTTCTGTCACCCCAAGACACCCATTCTTGCTCAGTAGCCCGCTCACTCCTCACACTTGGAAGAAGAATGGGAGGAGCCCCTTTTGCTGTGTACAAGGTCCCTGTATCGCCTCGTTCTCCTCTGTGATTCCATTTCCCGCTAAATGGCCTCTTGCTCTGTGTCCAGCTCCCCAAAAGCTCCTGTGAGATGGCTTAAGCTTTTGGGTTTTGGTGACTCCTCCTCCACTCACTGTCCCTTCAGTCTCAGGGGAGGCCTCAGCGTCCTGCTGTTCTCATTTCTAGGTTTCCTTAGCACCTCCTGATTGGCTTCTCAGCACTTCCATCATCTCTTTGTTAACTCCCTGTATTTAATTCCCCTTGTAGGAGACCTGGGCATGTTTCTGTTTCCCTTAATTGACCCCGAATAATCCAGTTCTCCAGATAGGTTTCTGGCTTAATTTCTGATGTGAGATTCAAGCCATATATGTAACAGCAGCACCTGACAAGTGACTGGCTGAAATGCTGTCATCTCATACGTTAGGAGGTCCCAGTATCACTATCGGCCTTCCCAAGGCCCTTCCTCTCTCAGTGGTTATGGTCTCCCAGCTCTTCTGATGATTCAGCCTCAGATTCCAACATTCTTCTCTACTCTTTCCTCTCCTTGTCCCTCTCATTCAACACGTGGCAAGTCCTCTCGCTGACAGTCCCCATGTGTCCACAGCCACAACCTCCTGTGCGTCCCCACTGCCCTGCTTTAGGCCATTGTCCGTTCTCTTGCTGCAAAAGCCCCTGCTGGTCTGGCCTTTGGTCTCTCTCCACTTCCCATCCACACATGTGCTCCTGGAGCGACACTAGTCCAACAATTCCATCCTATCCACCGCCAACAAAATAAAAGCTCCAACCCGTCACGGCAAATGATCTCCCCTGTCACTAACTCATCCACACAGCCTCACTCCCAGCAGGCGGCACCGCTCACCGTTTCCCAGGCATATCCTGCCTTTCCTGCATTCAGCCAGGTCCCTCCTCCCAGAATGCCCTTTCTTCTTCTTTCTACCTATCTTCAAGGCTTGGTTGAATGCCAGCTCCAACCGAAAGCCTCTCCTAATCCTCCTATCTGGAACTAATCTCTCCTTCCTCACTGCTCCTGCATTTCTTTGTTCAACTCCTTTGCCTCTTATCACATGCGGGCTTCTAGCTACATCGCTTAAGTCACCCCAGACGGCAAGGTTTTAGGAAGAGCTGCTTGTTGGTATTTACAGCCCCTATCAAATCCTTGATACTCAGTGGAGACTGAGTGGGAGCCATGTTATTGCCACTCAATACATTTGACTGCATATTACAGAAATGCTTTCAATATATTCAATCTATTTTCTCAAAGAGATTGCTATTTTTCTTGGAAATAGTACTTGCTTTTCTTTTTTAACCCAGTTTCCTAAAGATAATCAACAAGAATTAATCATTTATGAGACTAATTTTCCATTATTTGTTGAGTGTCTATCACAGGCATGTGTTAAGTGATTTACATACTTAATTTAATCCTCTCCAGGAGAGGGATTCCCTTCACTCTACAGGTGAGGAAAACTAGGGCTCATAGAGAGTAAGGAGTTTTACCAGCATCACATAGCAGGTAGGTACCTAGGCAGGATCTGAACCCAGGCCTCAGTGATTCAGAAACCTACACTGGGAAAGGGAGAGGTTCCTTACCTCCAGCTTGGGAGAGGCTGATGCACCTGATGAGAAAAGACACAGTTTGCATCCATGGAGCAGCTGATGACTCCCACCTCTTGGTTGCTCAGAGCCTAGGGACTGCCCCTCTGTGCTGGATTTCCCTGGACACTGGTGAGGCGCACACCTTGCTTCCTCTCTACTCTGGCTGCGTCTACAGTCACACCGATTGCCTCTGACTTCCAGCCTAGTTCTCTGGCCTGCCCCGGACAGTTGACCCCACCCTCACCCCCAGATAGGCGCAATCATTCTAATTCTTAGTAGCTCAATGATGGAAGAATGTTGGTCCTTATAAGAGGCACAGGAGATGTCACCTTTGGCCTCCCCAGAGATGGATTCTGGCCCCAGGAACGGTGCTGTGCTCTGCACTGTCAGAACATGAGATGAGCGGTGGAATTTCTGGTCCAGCTTCCATGGAGGGTCTGAGCGGCTAGAGCTGTTGCCAAGTCTTTCCTGGGTCTCTCTTGCCTGCCAAGTTGGTTGACCTTTGGGGCTTGGTGAAAGGGGTAGCTTTTAGGTAAGCTATTTTCCAGGGCTTTTGGATTCTCTTGCTTTCTTTCCCCTTTGGTTTTTCTTTTCAGAGACTCTTAGCTTCTTCATTCATTGCCAAGAGTTGCAATGCATTGAGGCATATGCGCCTAGAGGCTCTGAGCTCATTAATAGGAATCTTGTGAATATAAAAGTTCAAACATAGTAACAACAGTGAGCTGACCTCCCCTTTTTCACTTCATTTTAGATGATCCTCACTGTCTTTTCTTCTGTCTCAAATGTCTGTTGCCTTTTCCCCCTGCCCCCCTCTCCGAACTTAGTTTCTGGCTTTCCGTGTTTCACCCTCCCTTTACTCCTCTCATCTTCTCTGTTGTCTTTTATCTTCTCTCTTTATAGGCAAATAGGACACAGCTTCTCAGCGTCTGCCTGTCAGACTTCTTGGCCCTCTGGCTGGAAAAGTTGTGGAGTTCTCAGGAGTCCCTGCAAGGCTGGCTCCAAAGATCCCTCACCTCTCCGCACAGACACAGGGAGCAGTGAGCAGGCCTCCGGGCACAGACCAGGTTGGACTGGATTCAGGAGCCTAATTACCACCAGAAAATTAAAGAAAGGTAATAATTGCTTTTAAACACTTAACAAAAGGCAATCTCACCTCACAGGTTTGTAAATTTGTAGTGAGAGCTGATTACAAGGGAGCGCCTGTGCTGCCCTCTTTGTGTTTGATTTGCAAACCAGAATGCACACGCCCCCATATGCATAATTGGACCCTCACGGTCTCTGCATCAATGTGGCCGATGCACTAGAAGTTTATTTATCCAGGGCTCATTCAAAGAAAAGCTGAATGGAACAAGAAAACTCCCACTTTGCGATGGGATTAGATACCATGGAGTATTCCTCCCGTTCTCTGACACCCCTCCCCACCTCCCCTGTACTCTTTCAAGTATTTTTTTTTTTTTAAGTTTCTAAATCTGCTTGGGAAGAAAAAGTAAATTGCCAGAAGTGAGATTAGTGGGGAATATTGTTCTAAGGACAATGGTGTCTTTATGGCTTGACTGGTATGAGCTCCCTGCTTCAAAAAAAATACAAGGGCTGGAGGTGTGGGGGTTCTTAATTGCCCACATCTGATCAACTGGCAGCAGAAAAAGAAGAAGAAAGAAATCTCATTCAGCTCTGATTTGGCCTGGATCAAGTCTCCTTGCTAATCAGAGTTTAATGAGGATGCCACTGGCCCTGTTGTATTTGCCAACGCTCCCACTAAGGTCCCTGGCCTTCTGTTTGTGCAGGGAGCACTTTCGTCCCGCCGCCCCACGAAGCAGGATGAGGGCTGAGAGGGAAGCATCCCGGCCCTGGAGAAGTTAATTAAGTTTAGGCCCTTGGCATTCCAAGTCACCGGAACCCATAGTGGGAAGCCTCACCCACCGCACAAAAGAGACCCACATGAGCTCTGAATGACTGTCCCTGGCGGGGGTGGCTGGGCTTCTGCGTGCCCCACTGCCAGCTCTTAACCCCAGGAACCGTGTCCCCTCCACTGCACAAAGTGAATAGGCCTGCAGGACCGAGGGCTGCCTCGGGTGCGGGGGATTGGGCAGCACATGGGCCATCCTCCAATGTCACTAATAGACGGGCATCTGCCAGAGCCTGCAGGGAATGGACAGACCTGCAAAGGCTCAGATAAAGGGCTGATTTGTTTGCAAGTTGTATTCTCTTTGCTTAAAAAAAACACACACACAAAAATTATCATAAGCAAAAAGTTGACCTTTAGGTAAATGAGCTGCTGTCATTCCTGTTTTTAATTGTGCATCTCAGAATCTCCAAGGAGAGACTGAAGTGTCTATGGTCGCCAAGGATATGCTGGAGGGTGGTGACCCTTTGGAGACTTGAAACACAATTCACAGTGTGCAGGGAGGCCCCCGGGGAAATGAAACATCCCCTCTTTGCTGTGTGTTTGTGTTCATGGCAAGCAAAGGCATGTGGGTAGAAGAAAGGATGCGGGATTTGGAGGCTAATGGACTTGGGCTTGAGTTCCAGGTTTGCCAGAATTCTCTTCTGACAAATAGAATATTTACTGTGGGGTGAGATTGAGAGAATATCCTTAAGGTAAGTGAGCCTGTGCTCCCTCTAGAACCCGGTTCTTAAAGTCTAGAGATCGTGAGAATCTCCTAAAGAGCTGGTGAGCAGGCTTGCCCCTGGGCCCCACCCCAGAGATTCCTGAGTGAGGCCTGAGGATACAAGTATTGCTATAATATGCAGTCAAATGTATTGAGTGGATAACATGGCTGCCAGTCAGACTCCACTGAATGCCAACACTTTGATGGGGACTGTAAATACCAACCAGCACCTCATCCAAAAACCTTACCATCTGGGGTGACTTAAGCAATGTAGAATTATCATATTGATCCAGTAATTCCACTTCTGAGTATATACCCAAAAGAATTGAAAACACGCTCTCAAAGAGATATTTGTAAACCCATGTTCACAGTAGCATTATTCACAATAGCTAACAGGTGGAAACTGCCCAAGTGTCTTTCAACAGATGAGTAGATAAACAAAATGTGGTCTGTCCATACAATGGGATAGTATTCAGCTGTAAAAAGGAAGGAGATTCTGACACATACTACAACATGGATGAACCTTGAGGACATTATGCTAAGTAAAATAAGCCAAATACTGTGGGGTTTTACTTATGGGAAGTACCCAGAGTTATTGAATTCAGAAAGTAAAATGATGGTTCCCAGGTGATGGGGGGAATGGAGAGTTATTTGAAGGGTATAGGATTCCAGTTTTGCAAGATGAAAAAGTTCTGGAGATTGCATGCACAACAATGTGTATCTACTTAACACTGTTGAACTGTACCATTTAAAATGATTAAATGGTAACTTTTGTTATATGCACTTTATCAAAATTAAAATTTTGTTTTAAAAATTAAGGAGAGAAAAAAAGAAAGTTCTCTGAATCAGAAGAAAGCTGACTGGCTTTGAAAGTCTGGGCAGCTACATTTAATTTAATCTGACCTTTATTTGCATATAGCCCTTAGCATTTGAATGTCTAGTTGTTCCATCAAGGCTTTGGGTGGTGGGCACTCTAGTTCTTTCTCTCTCTAGTTACATTGGATTTCTCTAGTCAACTGTCCCAATAATGGAATCATATTTTCATATGTGAGGCACTGAGAGAACACTGAAAAGACAGGCAAAGGCATATCGTGGCCCTGAGGGGATCATAAACGAATGCAGACAGATGCTTGCTTACAGAATGTGATCCTGTTCAGATAAAATAAGACGCAATTTGAAATGTAGCCACTAACTCAAGTTTTAAAAAAGACAACTGTCTTGGCTTTATTTATAGCTTATGTCTTGGTTCCAGCACCTTTCCCATCCAAGTTACAACTAGTTCTCTCTCCCATCCAAAGCATAAGTAGATAACAAGTGACATAGACGATTGCCTAGTTCCTTAGGAGATAAACAGAATAAAAGTGTGTTAAGCTAACTTCTATTCCATAACATAAGCAAATGTCCAGTGTAATTTTTTATTGTGGTAAAATATACATAACATAAAATTTACCATGCTAACAATTTTAAAGTGTATAATTCAGTGGCATTAAGTTTATTCTCCTTGTTGGACAACCATCACCAGAATTTTTTCATCATCCCAAACTGAAACTCCATGTCCATGAAACAATAACTCCCCATTTCTCTCTCCCACCAGCCCTTGGTTTATAAAGTATGTACTCCCATTCTCTGTTTCTCTTTTTATAAGTGATCCTCTATAACAGACCTGAAGCTGTGTGTATTCGATTTCTGTTCCTATTTTGTAGATCAGCAACTAAGGGCCAGCAAATTAATGCTAATCCCTTAAATGTGCACCATTCTTGCCCGGCTTTTCTTTCTTGCCCAGGCACATTATCTGACCACCAAGTGTCAGAGCACTGGGGCGTGTTTCATGGCTTCTGTTGCTGGCTCAAGCACTGCTCTAGACTTTCTGGGATTCTAGCCCCTGTAGGCATCTGATAGATGCTAGAGTTGACTCTGTTATACCAACAAGGAGCCTGACACCCCTTCTAAGGGTGTTTAACTAGGAGGGAATGAGATCTCTGAAGAGGCCTTAGCCTGAGTTCCAGGCTCGATGTTCCCTCTTAGTAACTCAGTGGTTCTCAACCTTCCTAATACCGCGACCCTTTAATACAGTTCCTCATGTTGTGGTGACCCCCAACCATAAAATTATTTTCGTTGCTACTTCATAACTGTAATTTTGCTACTGTTATGAATTGTAATGTAAAGATCTGATATGCAGGATGTATTTTCATTGTTACAAATTGAACATAATTAAAGCATAGTGATTAATCACAAAAACAATATGTAATTATATATGTGTTTTCCAATGGTCTTAGGCGACCCCTGTGAAAGAGTCGTTCGACCCCCAAAGGGGTCGAGACCCACAGGTTGAAAACCACTGTAGTAACTGTTTGACTTAGAGCAGATGATCATCTCTCTAAATCTCTGCTTCCTCCTTGTGAAGGAGCCTCGGTTTCCTCTTTGTGCAATGAGGATGACAGCATATTTGACACCTCCACTTAGATATCTGATAGGCATCTCAAACTCAATAGAATGTAATGGAACTCTTGACTTTTCCTCCTTGCTTTCTTTTGCACTCAGCTTGAGTAATGTGTCATCTGACTGTTTATGACAGAAACCTAGAGGGAGTCCTTCATGCCTTTCTTTCTCTGCCATCAGAAAGTCCTGTTGACTGTACCCCTGACTTACATTTTGTTATATACATGCCACTTCTCTCCAATTTCACAGCACCCGCCCCGATTCAGGCCCCAATGACTACAGAAATAGCCTCCAAACTGGTTTATTTGCTTCCATTCTTGGCCCTTCTCCAACCCAACATTAATAATAAGAATAAGGATAAGAATAAGAATCCTTTTATAATGCTGTCTATGCCAGGCACTTTTCTAAATGCATTCATATTAACTCATTTAATCCAGACTCTAGTTGTAGGCAAATCCACTACTTAAAATTAATCCATGGTTTCCCATTGTTTTAAGAAAAAATTCAAAGTCTATATCTTGCTCTGTAAGATTCTAAGTCATCTGACTTCTTCCTCCAGCCTGCCCCCTCTTTCTCCTCACTCTTTTTAGGCCAACCATACTCCCTTTCTTTCCTTCCTTGAATATGTTCTCAATTCCAGGCTGTCCCTCTCCCTTCTATTTTATCTCCCAACTTTGCATGGCTAGGTTTTCCCCTAGTTTAGGTCTTAGCTCACATAATATCTCCTTGGAGAGGCCTTCCCTGTCTACTTCATCCTGCTCATGGCACAGGGATTCTTTATTACATCCTCTGGTTTATTTTTGAGCAATGCTTATCACAGTTTGTACTGATCTTGTATCTTTATTAGTTTGTTTTTTATGTTTTGTCATCCCCACTGGGCTGTAAGCTCTAGGAGTGTAGATACTTTCTCAGTTTTGTTCTCTGCTCTGCCAGCACCCGGCAGAATGCCTGGAGCCCAAGGAGTCAGCACCTGTGGGTAGAATGACTGATTGAAAGGATAAGTAGCACAGCAGAGAGACTAGACTTCACAAGACTGTTGGAAGATTAAAGTGCACAAGATGACTTATCTGTTAATTTACATCATGAATCAGCCTCCAACTCTGGTATTGGAGAACAATAACTCTCTTCCTGTCTGTATATCATTTTTTAAAATAGATTTTAAGTCTGAGATTCCTTCACCTGGATGAACAGACCTTGGTCTTCTTCTTTTGGATCCCACCCAGAAGATCTATGTAGTGCCAAAATTGGGTGGGATGGGGACATTCAGGTTTCTGACCAAGAGCTGAGAGTCATGTTTAAATAGCCCCACTGAATGTCTTTAATGCTTCGGGGTCCCATTTAGGTAAGGCACCCTTGGGGTCTCTGCTCTGTCTTGATGGGCATGTAGCCATTCCTCCCCAGGTCCTGCCACCACCTTCCTTGTGGCATCGTCAGCAGAGGCCCACGGGTCTTCCTCTCTTTCCTCCCCTGAGCTCTGGGCGCCTGGACGAGGAACTCTGCTGCAGCTCCTGCTTTGGGCCAGGATCCTGTCTGTGCTCTTGAGTCTCCCAGGGTCTTCTCCTGGCTTCATTCCTGGCAGATGATGGTCAGAAAGATTTTTAGATGGCCTCTACTTCCCCTTCCCCAACAAGCACACAAAGGAAAAACACCAGAGGAAAAACATATGTTGTTGTATCTTATAAAATACCCAGCCACATTCATAAATCAGCAATCTCAGTAAGCACTTCACAAATATTAGCTCGTTACTTTTTCACATTCTTTCCTCCATCAGAGGACTCACAGATTATCTGTGGAGAAAACCCCACTGGGACAGTCAGGCTGACTGTGGTGAAGTAGCCTCTTCCCAGACCTGCTGTCTTAGCCAGCACAGGATGCCATAGCATAAGTCCATAGGCTGTGTGGCTTAAGCAACCCCACTCACCTCCCGAAGTCCCCTTCTCCAAGTACCATCACATTGGGGAGTAGAGCTTCAACATATAATATTTTGAGGGCACACAGGGACGCAAACAGTTGATAATTCCAATTTATCTATTCTCCCAAGGCCCACACCCTGGTGTGGCATGAAAAGTTCCTTCTCCCTTTCATAGGTGTCCATATGCAGGCATCCAGGTGACTTATCCTAACTCTACTTTTTTTTGGTGCATTTCACCTCCTCTTTCTCTACTTCTTAAGCTCCTGGGTTATTATTATTTTAATTTTATTTTATTTATTTACTTATTTCAGAGAGAAGATGGGAGAGAGATAAAAACATCAATGATGAGAGAGAATCATTGATTGGCTGCCTCCTGCTCACCCCTACTGGGGATGGAGCCCGCAAACCCAGGCATGTGCCTGACTGGGAATCGAACCATGACCTCCTGGTTCATAGGTCAATGCTCAACCACTGAGCCACACCAGCCGGGCTCAAGCTCCTGGGTTTTAGACATTCATATCCACAAGCTAGGGGTGGTCTCGGTATATCCACACTATCAGACCTCATTTCCTGTCCCTTGCTGAGCTCTGGCTTCCTGGTCCCTTGATTCAAGGCTGTGCGTGAAGCAGATCCTCCTCAATGACTGGAGAGGCCGAGGCCAAGCGCAATATCTGCAGAGAGAACTCAGAGGCCCTCGGTGGCCTTCTTCACCACGGTCATGCCTTACTCTTTTTTTTTTTTTTTTGTAACTTTTCATTTTTAACAAAAGCAAAAGTAGTCAAAGTAATACAGTTAATTCCTATGTCAATCAGAGTTAATAATCATCAACCCATGGCCAATCTTGTTCAATCTACACACCCATCCATCCTCCCTTCTTAATTCTTTCAAGGCGAAGCCCACACATTATTTCTTCTGTTAAATATTTCACTATGCATTCTTAAAAGATAAGGACTTTTTTTAAACTTTTTTTTTTTTTTTTACCATACCACCATTATCATACCTGAAATAAATTTCTGAAAAAGTTAATCCTTAATACCGTCAATTATGCCATGCTGGAATTCTAATTGTCTCATACTTATTATACATACCTTAGTAGTTTTATGTTTGAATTGGTTCCAATAAGGTTAGCTGTCAATGTCTTCTTTGTAATGTATATCATGAATTTTATGCTGATTTTGTTGGTGTCAGTATTTTGTGTCAAATCATTAAGAAATTGTTTCTAGTGTGTCCACATTATTTCGATTATGAATCAAATTATCAAATAGTTAGTCTATTCATTGTTTTTTTCACAATTTATCTTTTCTTCTAAATATTCTACTGCTTGAAAAAAATTTTTTGTGTATAATCCAAATGGTTCTTAAGCCTCACTATGTGCTTTTAGTCTTGAAGTGAACCACATAAACCTATTCTACTAGCCTCAAACTAAATGTATCCCCAACTTGAAATCCCCTTATCAGTGCAACATAAACTACCCACAGACATCCTGCTGCCATTCAACATGAGGGGACCTGAGAGGGAGGGAAGCAGGTGGGAAACAGGTGGAAAAGGACAGTGGTCACAGCCAGGTTAGTGAAAATGTCCTACACACACTTAACAGTGATGCGTGTGAGCTGATCAAGGCTGAATTCATGGGAGATGGGCTGGTGGGGACAGAGAGGTTGGAAGGGTGGGATTGTCCCATCTGGTAACAAGGAACAATGTGACCTAGGGAAGCTGGTCAGGAGGGGTTGATATCTGAAGCTAGCTGAGCCCCCAGCAGATGTCGGAGGGTGGCTGAGTGCAAGATGTGCCTTACTGCGGGCTGTTCCATGGAGTGTGGCAGAGCTGGAAGGGAACCCAGTTTTTCTGACTCCTGTTCTTTCCTTTACCCCAGGCTGCCTCCCAAGCAAAACCTTTACCTCACGCTAAGCATTCCAAGCTGGAAGGAGGCATTGCTTCTTGCCTAAGGAGAGCCTTCCTGGGAGGTCAGTTCCTCCTGGTGGGTGGCTCCTCTTATTGATGATTTTATCAGTTGTAGGGAATCTGTGCTGGGTGCTAAGAACATTCATAAAACAGGGGAGGGAAGGAGAAACCTATTGTATTAAAGCTTCCTTTCTCGGTTCGGTTTTCTCCCCCCTGCCTCCCACAGACACCTGGTATCCGTGCCAAAGTATGCGTTCTAGTGCCTTTAAGCAAAACTGTTGCTTCTGCCAGGGACAACTGACACTAAGCACTCTGATCCCCCCTTAAAGCCCTTTACCAAGTTTTCGCCACACAAGAGTTGAATTATTCAGTCACTAAAGCAGTGATGATTTTGGCTGCTGTTGTTGCTTTTTAAAAGGGGATGATCATTAATTCACTCATCCAACAAATACTAATCAAATGCTGGGATGTGACTGACACTACGCCTGACACTAGAGCAAACACAGCCACAGTTCCTACCATCTTGAAGACCCTGTTCAAACAAAGCACAAATGTAAAATTGCAAGCCACCTGAAGAAGAGGCACATACTCGGCTGACGTTCAGCCACTACGCACATACAGTGCTGACAGTGTTAAGAGTTTTAAATTCGTCCACACTGATTGTGGTAGATGTTTTCCTCAGATGGCCACCATCCTTCCTTCCCTCTGTTACACAAATGTTGTTCCACCCATGAAGAGGTGCAGGTTTTCCCTGTCCTCGAATCGGGCTGGCCTTGGGACTTGCTTTGACCAGGAGGATGCTCTGAAAGGATGCTATGAGACTTCCGGGGCCTTAAGAGAACTGATGGCTTCTGCTTCTACCTTTTTAGAAGCCATTCATCATAGAAAAAAACCAATATCCTGAGGTCACAGCACTGAGGAAACCACGCTAGCCATGGGAAGAGGCTGCGCGGAGAGAGCGATGCTCAGCTGGGTCCCTGCTGGTCAGCTATCCCAGGTAAGGCAACAGACATGTGATTGGAGAAGCCATTTCAGACCTTCCCACCACAGGAGGCAACGCATGAATCAGAAAACCCACACAAACGAAACCAGCCCACATTGCAAAAATGATGAGAAAGAATAAATTGTTGCTTTATGTTATTGAATTTTGGGAGGTTTGTGACACAACTGTAGATCATTGAGACACTAGTATAGCTGCTGTCTTGAGCCCCTTGAGTGGCCCTCCGTGTGGCCCAGGCCCCTCAACTCCTGTCTCCAGCACCCCCAGGACTACTACCCCCAGGAGTTAGCAATTCCTGGCCCAGGAGGAAGCCTCCAGGATCTTGTCCCAGAGTCCGTTCTGATTGGGATTGTGGCGTGTATCCTTTACCTTGTGCAGGAGGAGGATCTATAACAACAAGCTGGTCTACACGTGGGCAATATAAAAATGGCCGTCCCCTGGCCCACTGCGGCTGGACTGGTATTATTAATGGTCAGTCGGTGTCCTTGGGCCTCAAGGGAGCAGTAAGGGACTGGAGACCCTCACTCAATCCTCCTGCAGAGACAGTGCTCTGTGTCATGGAATGGAGAGCTGGGCCATAGGAGGAGGGTGAGCTCCCTTTCTCTCTCTCTCTCTCTCTCTCTCTCTCTCTCTCTCTCTCTCTTTCTCTCTCTCTCTCCTCTCTGTCAGCTGGACTTGGTGACATGGTGGCAAGCTAGGACACAGGAAATGGGACTCCTGGGACCCTAGTAGTAAGGGGTTGTGTTGGACTATTAAGCAAATTCACCTATCAAACAAGATCATCCATAAGGTACTTTCTGTGACTCGTCAGGCTTCTTGGAAAATGAATCCAGCAGACTGTGATAATCTTAGTCAGTCAGCTGGGCAATTGGGCTGTGAGAAAGCATTTAATTTTTTTTTGAAGTAGAAGGCCCAGTGCCACATGACTCTCCATTCTCACCATAAATGTCTCTTCTTGCTGCCAGTGATTTTCAGCCTAAAATGACTTGATTTTGTCATCTTTCATCTTGTCTGTTGCTCCCTTGTTAAGAGAACAGAATTATGTCTCCCAGGTCTTCCCTTACTTGCCCCACTAAATCCACAATTCTGTAGTAGAAGCTACAGAAAAGGAAAGCAATAGGGTTTGATATATGAAGGATGGATTGTCTGTGCGGGGTGTTTTACATATGTCATTGTATTCATTCCTCTTGGCAATTGTGACATGTGAGTATAATTATCCCCAATTTACAGATGTGAAAGCCAAGGCACAGAAAGGCTAGTCTCTTGCCTGACCTAAGGAGTCCTTGAGGGGTTGACCCAGACATAGAACCTAGAATTATGTGGCTCAGAATCTCTGCTGTTTCCTGCATGGCACTTCCCTGTGCTTCACCCCTGGCACTTCATGTTTTCTCTGGAAAGGTAGGCAGCTGTGCGGGTGCCATCAGGAGGAGGACAGGTGTGCAGACATGCAGGTGGCATGTGGGAGCAGCAGCCATGATGGTGAACACATCTCCTGCTCTTTTTCTGATTCTGCCTCCTCCCCCACTTCCAGCAATCTCCTGCCTCGAAACGAAGTCACAACAAGGGATTTGTCACTTGAGATCAAACCAGTGATCCATCCAGCTCAGTTTCCTGCCTCTTGAGTTTGGCCGAGTCATGACACTTGAGCAGGAGGCAGACACTGGGCAGCCCCTCAGGCGAGCAAACAATATTGCAGTGTAAGTGGGATGAAAACATCCCGGCTGACCCCAGACCCTTGTGCCCCAAAGCAGCAGATTTAATGAAGCAAGTGGCCAGGTGAGGTCACAGCCCAAATTCCAGGCATGTTTTGCCCACACGGCTTGAAGGGTCTCCTTGCATCTCTCGGCCAGATTTATTAGACACATCTGAATTTCATTTTTAAAATTCCAGCCTCTGAGCTTTGATATATTTCTTTCTAATACTTTTCTACTGTAGCTGGAGAAGCAAAAGGAATACTTCCATCTACCTCGCAATTAAGATTAACAGAAGAGCACTTAAAACAGTCTTTAAAATTATTTTAATAACGTGTATAAAGTTGACATCTTAGGGTACAGGGAGGGAATGCTGATTTGTTCTAAAATGTTTTCTTATTTTAAGTGGGTTGGTTCATATCCCCGAGCCCCCTGTCTTTCATGTTATCTTTACATTAGCCCCCACCACTTACATAAGTTGACGGCTTCTAAATCCATGGAGATTGTATGCCTTAACCAGGGCCTGTGGTTCACCAACAAGGTGGTCAAAGGGGCCATTTCAGGGGCTGGGCTGGCAGATTCTGAGCCAGATCCTGGAAGGACCCTGAGTCCCAGGCAGCACTCAGCTCTGGCTCTGAGAACGGAAAGTGTCATGAACCAAGTGCCAAGTCATCTGTGGTGGCTTTCGTGGGTATAGGGACCTCAGAGTCCCATGGGGATTAAAAATCCCCACCCCAGGTCCCTAAGGTGAGCAGGCTGGTGGTGCCCCCTCATGGCTACAGGGGGCCCCTTGTGATGGACGCCAGCCAGGACTGAATACACACCAGGGGCTCCTGCAATGTGTGCCTCATGTGGCCATAGATCTTGGTAGTGACGCTGCCAGGGTGGAGTTGAATCTTTTTAAAAAATAATTTTCCCCTACTTCTTTCTTGCCTAGTGTGTGTATTTTGGTTTATTCGTTTCATATTTCTTTTGTTCTAGTTTTTTCATCTTCTTTGTATTTGTGAGGCAGAATTAAGTCTGGCCCATGGAAATTATGCAGAATTAGCCAAAAAAAAACCAACCAAACAAACAAACAAAAAAACCCAACACCCCCCTTTCCTCCTCATGCCTTCTTGCCTTCTTCATGAACATAAAAGTGGATCTCAGGAGCTTTTCTCAGATGACCAGGACTTAGTATAATAGCTGGACTTCAGAGGGGTCCTCTGAATGATGCCATGTTCCGTCACTTTCCGGAGAACGGATACCACATGTCCAGCTTATCATGGCCAGTGTGTCTGGAATGTGAACTGAGCCCAGAGATAGCCCGGCCGCTGGAGAAGAAGGCAGACTTGCGTTAGGAGTGGTGGTCAGGAGTTCAAGTTGATTACATTGGCATTTTTCTTTGGAAAGTTGCAAAGCACTGACATTAAAATATCCTCCCTCTTAATTAAGGATTTAAATATATCGGGGGCAAAGAACGTTAATGAGCACCATGGCACCCTGGTTGCTGAATTAATGACGAAGCGAAGGAGGTCCAGACTCCCGGCTTATCTGCCATTAGGCATCTCTGAGCTGGCAGGAGGAGCAAGCTGACAAGAATCACCGTGGAAATGATTGAGTTTCTCAAGCAGCCTGTGTTATTTTAATTAGACCGGGATATTGAGAACATGGTGCATTGATAAACTGGAGAAATAATGAAGGTTGTTCCTTCTCCCCTCATCTCTTTCTACTCCCTTCAAATGAAGCAATTATTTCCCTGACCTCAGGAACTGCATTTCAAAGAGGTCTGAAGACAGGCTTAGGCCTGCTGCTCTGGTGAATTCTGCGCTGCCCAATTACTGACCTCAGGAGTCAGCATTCCGAAGATTAGAGTCACGGGGAGTTTGCCTCACAGACTCACTTCTAATAATACACCTTCCGTGCAGACACCATTAACCTGCCTTTTCCAGTTAGCCAATAAGGTATATCTGGGGGCAAAATTGTTATCAGCTCTCGGGGGTCAGGCCCCTGGCTCTAATTAGAAACAGAGGCATCTGCAAGGGAAAGTAATGAAAGCACCCGGGAGGGCGCCTGGCAGTGAAGGACGGCAAGGTGAGAAGTCATGCCTCGTCCTGGAACCTACAGGCACAGTGCACCTTTGGTGCTGGGAGGACCACAGACCACGTGGCTCTGCAGCATCTTAAAGTTGGCCCTGATTTTCCTTGCAAGTTTTAGTCCTATAAGCTGGGCGAGCTGTTATACCGATCTATTGAAATGGTTCTGAGGACACAGAGACTTCATCCCCTTGCCCTAAGCCTGGAAACCTTAATCTTCTAGTTGAATTGAGTAAACATTTATTGAGAGACACAGTGTGCCAATGCTGAACTTGGATGGATAGCCAGCTCTTCCCAAAGGGTTTCCTCAGAGAACTGAACTTGAATGCCCAAGGCATCCATGGGAGGACTGAGAAAATAGTCACCTATTTCCTGTAGGGAAGCGGTTCTCAACCTGTGGGTCGCGACCCCTTTGGGGGTCAAACCACCCTTTCACAGGGGTCGTTTAAGACCATCCTGCATATCAGATATTTACATTACGATTCATAACAGTAGCAACATTACAGTTATGAAATAGCAACAAAAATAATTTTATGGTTGGGTCACAATATGAGGAACTGTATTTAAAGGGCCAGAAGGTTGAGAACCACTGCTGTAGGGCATGATTCCCCCAGATAACAGCCCTGACAAAGGCTGTTCCACGGACATGCTGTTCCCCCACTGGTGCTGTTCCAGTTGAGAGGACAGGCAAGTGGTTCAGCAACGACACGGAGTGTGATAGAGGCTGGGAGAGGGGACTGTGTGCTATGGGAGCACATGAGGAGGAGCTGATTTGGTCAGGGAGGGGAGGATGGTGAAGGAAAGACTTCTTTAATCTGCAGGAAGAGTAGGAGCTGGTCAGAAGAGGGAGAAGAGTGGGCAGGAGAAAGAGTGTGATGCATGTGTGAGGGGCGACAGAGGAAGCTATTCCTGGGTGGACATTTGCTGACTCCTAGGTATTTAGCACATAGTATATTTACATGGCACATAATAGGTACTCAATAAATACTTGCTGAATGAATTTATGCAGAAGGGAATGAAGTATGACTGGAGCAAAAGGTGTGGTTGTAGGAGGCAAAGGAGAAAGTGATGATGGTGAGGAGGGGTTGGGGAGTGAGGGACACATCTGGAGTGGTCACTATGAGACTCATTGGCCACCTTCAACATTTTGGGCTTTATCCTAAAGGATAGGGAGCTGCTGAATGGTAGTGAAGGTGGTTTTGTAGCTTCTTAGTCATGTGTTTTAAGTGAGGGAGGGTATATAAATGCAGTTCTTCCCTAGAAAGCAACTCTTGCAATTAACTGATGACAAATGGGCATGGAGTTCAGGCTGGTGACCTATGTAGAGTCCCCCTCTAATGGGCCCCCAAAGTTCTCATCTTTCTCTGGGCTGGTTCCCTCCCTCTTCTCCTTCTCTCCATCTTTAGCTTTTCCTACTCCTCTCCTGTTCCCCACCTGGAGGAATAGCATCAGACCTTCAGGTTCTGTGGTTTAGGAGAAAGCCCCAGGTTCTCCACATTGCACAGGGAAGCATCTCTAAGACAGCCTTCTTTCTTCCTATAATGTCACTCTGATGTATTATTGTGCTCGGGACCTTTATTCAACTCGATAGGATTTTACACCTTTTCTCTTTCCATTTGCTACCTTTCCATATGTCCCAGGTAGCTAATGGCAGTTGTATTGGGGCAGTAGGATTAGTGGGAACTTTTCTCAATGCTGTGTAGGTTAGTTTTATTTTAAATATTCATTTTTACAATTTTTTAAAAAATTTTAGAGAGAGAGGAAGGGAGAGGGAGAGAGAGATAGAAACATCAATGATGAGAGAGAATCATTGACCGGCTGCCTCCTACACGCCCCCTACTGGGGATCGAGCCCACAACCCTGGGCACATGCCCTTGACCGGAATTGAACCTGGGACCCCCAGTCCACAGGCCGACGCTCTATCCACTGAGCCAAACCAGCTAGGGCTAAATATTAATTTTTAAATGAAGGCACTGTTTTGAGGTCGCTTTTACCTTCCTCACAGGGCTTTGCTCTTTCTAGTGACCAAGAATCCTTTCTTACCACTTGCATAACATTCACATCACATGTCTTCGATCTCTCAGACTCCAAGAGACTCTAAGGCTTAGAGAGGATAGATTTCAAAGTGGACCCCCAGTAGGGGATCTGGTCTGGGAGGATGAGAGAAAGGATGAGGTGGGCAGGTTCCAGGCCCTCACACCACTGCTTCAACCACAGGGACTCTGCATTGCTTGGATATTGCCCTCAGCTTCAGACTCCATTGGCATGGAGGGTTCCACAGTGGAGCAAAGGTGGTGCCCCACTACTCTGGAGAGAGGCTCAGGGCTGGCTGCCTGGAAATGGGTAAGGAGCCACTCAAATCAACACTAAGAGTACATTTCCTCCAGCCACTCACTGCAGCACCACTTGAAGGACCTGCAATCATGTCTCACCTTTCTCTTGGGAATTCTTCAGATAAACTACCTAAGAGATTTAAGAGATGAATCAAGGGGAGGGAGGCAACCAGCATTTACAGACATGTCCGGCTTTATATGAGTTATTCCACCTCACTCTCTCAGAAACTGTAGGAGGAAGGTTTCAGAAAGGATAGAAGCAGCGTGTTTAAGCCCAAGTAGTCCCTAATGGGGCATAGATGAGCTAGAAAGAATGTGACCTTAAATTCTTCAATTTGAAGTGACTGATTGGAAAGGTCAAGTTAGAAAAAGTGTCTCCAATTGCTCCGACTTGTCCATAGTGGAATCATTAAAAGTAGATGCCATGAAACTATGCTGTGCACTTTCTACATGGTGGCTCTCCATCTGTCATCCATAAACATCACCTGGAAGCCTGCTAGAAACATAGACTTTATGTCCTCCTGCAGAGGTGCTATTCAGTAGGTTTGGAGTAGGTTCCAAGAACTGACATTTTATTATCAAGTGAGTATTACCTGTAGATTGGACTGATAGGAAAGCAAAAGAACCACTGTTAAACCTGGAAGCTGGATTTGCTCAAGTTCATTTGCATTGAAATAATGCTTGGCTGGCCCTCGCTGGTTTGGCTCAGTGGATAAAGAAAAAATGCTTGTCTGGTAATTAATTTAGAAACGGAGGTCTCTGGATTGATCCACTTTTTTAAAAAAAAATTGACAGACAGAGGAGAGAGAGAAGAGAGAGAGAGAGAGAGAGAGAGAGAGAGAGAGAAGAGAAACATTGATTTTGTTGTTCCACTTGTTTATACATTCATTGGTTGATTCTTGTATGTGCCCTGACTGGGGATTGAACCCACAACCTTGTCGTATCAGGAGGGTGCTCTAATCAACTGAGCTACCTGGCCAGGGCTGGATTGATCCACTTTTGGTTATTCTGCTGTGAAGCATTAAGCAGGTGTGACTGGAATTCTTCAAGATGGTCCAACATCATTGGCATTTCTATGAGTATAATAGAAATGTTCTTCTTTCTCTTCTTTTGTTATTTTTCTTGCAAGCTGCAATCTGTGCTAGTAAGTAGCTAAGCACCCCTTTTACAGCTGATTGTTTTGTGGAGTATGTCTGTGTCCATACAACTGAATCAGCATTGCAGACACATTTCTAAAATTAATAAGCCTGAGGAACATCTGGCAGACCCTTTCTTTGCCATGGCCAGAGCACTCCTTCCCTCGTGCCTTTGTTCACTTCTTTGGCAGACGATGCCCTCTTCACCCTGTCAAATCTTATTGATCGTCAAAGGGTTATTGCAAGTGTCACATCCTTCTGAAGAATTTCCTGACTTGCCTCTTCCACTTCCCTTTCCTTGCATAGTCAAATGTGACCTCCATCATCTTGGAACTCACAAAACTCATGGTTGTAATTCTTTAATGTAATTCTTCCATTTTTATTGCTTTATTTAATTACTAAAAGTGCTTGTTGCAATCCTTAAGTTCTACAGATGTATATACAATCAAGAGCGAAGCCTCAGTCTTCCACATCAGTCCCACCTCCATCCGTCTGAATGCCTGGTACAAATTCAGTATCAAACCTTTGAAATGAATTGCTCCGAATAATTTCTATCAACCATGATTTCTCAGCCAACTCCCTCCATCCCCATTCTGCTCATTTCTACTCCTTTCTACTGTATTCCATATAGATTAGGAAATAGAAAACAAGTCTTCAAAATTCTTTTATAAACATAGGTTATCTTGGAAATCCAACAAAAATCGGGTAGAATTGAGAGAAGACATATTTACCTCTTAAGGTGCAGTTTTATTTTTTTTGTAAATCACAAGGCTTCCCTTCCTGGGGATGAGGGATATACGTTTTTTAACCTGATATCCTGTGATCAAGCTAATCATGGTGGGTTTGTGCAGGCTTTCTAAAAAGTTCAATACTCTTGGCTACTTACTTGAAGACAGTAATGAGATTCTGCTTACACTTGAGTTGAAAGTATCTTACTTCTATGACCAAGTCTTAAGCTGCTTCTGACTCTCATCTCCACCTCATTCTGCCTTCCCTGCCTTTCTTGAAAGCAGATGTGGAGTTTGTGGTAGACACTGAGTCTTTCTTTATATTGTTAACGTCTGAGTTTTAGTGACCATGGGGAAATGTACATTGGTGAAAGTGGCAGCAGCGAGCAGAGTGGTCAGAGAGAACTTCTTCCAAAGTGCTTAAGCATAACTTTGACTCTGGAATCTAAGCTAACACATCAAGGTCTTCCATTTGCAAAATGTTCCCTGGTCAAAAAATAAAATGTCTAACAAGCCGAAAGTATACTCAGTGGCCATATTAAAGTTCTCATAAATCATTTATAGGATGCAAAGTAAACATGCCTGGCTCTTTGTATTTTAGTTCCTTGCAGAATGCTCCATTTCAGCTGGCCTCGTGTCAGCAGCATGGTTTTTGTTTTTTTTGTTTTTAAAGTGAATACCTGAATATCTGTCCTCTATAGAGCCAAACATGTGGCCTATGTGGACAGTTTCAAAATGTGCTCTGCCATCCCTGGCATATGATGACCTATTGCTGTAAGCCAGAGCATAAACACATGCTACATTTACATAGAAAGAACCTTTCATGGATACATTTTCAAGGAAGGAATTATGGACCTATTTCCAAAGATTAGTTTCAGTTCTGCGTACACAACATCACATGGCTAAGAGGAGGAGATGGCAACCACAGCAATGCTTGCTTTTGTATGGCTCACAAGCTCATTTTCAGAAATCAAAAGAAAAAGAATATTTAGTGATCTGTGAAAATTACATCAAATTCACATTTTGGGGGTCCATAAACTAAGTTTTATTGGCTAACATTCACACCCACTTGTTATGAATTATCTACAGTTGCTCCTGCCCACGTTGGCAGAGTTTAGTCTTCTGGCCAGGCTGCTGTGTGGCCTACAAAGCCCTTCACAGAAAGTTGGCTCAACTCTGGTTAGATCGTGGGTGTTGGGTCAGAATTTCTTGGTTTGAGTTCTGGCTCTGCCACTTGTAGTTTGAAACTTGTCAGTTTTTCTTGTCTATAAAATACTCTCTTGTCTGTACAATGTGGTCCATTTCACTGTTTTCTTGTGAGAATTAAATTGGCATCAGGTTTGGGCCTCTCCAGTTTTTCTTCATCCTCCCCTAGATGTCACTGTGCCAGTTGCCAGAATTCACATACAAGACCGCAAGGTTATGGAATTAACTGGTGTTTGGATTCAGTGGAAAACAGTATCAATCACTTGAGTTTGGTTTTCAGTCAGCTCAACTCTAAGACCATAAGAAATACTTTCAGGTGACTCACCCTCATCACTATTGCCCCTGTGATGGGGCTTAAGGGTAGAGGATCTGGGAAAGCAAATTTGATGGGCCACTCAGGTGGCCAGGAGGGAAGGTCTTGTCATTGAAATCCTTCCAGAATGACACTGATTGGGTGAAGTGGAAGGCCTAGGGATGTCAACTTTACTCCAACCTTTCATTGGTTTTGGTGGTGATAATGGGGAGGATGTGAAAGAAGGGGGAGATATTACTAAAATTTTCTCTAAACTTCAGTTTCCTAAATAATAAAATCCAGATAATAATACTCATTTTGCTCTGTTGTAAAGATTCTATAACACAGAAGTAAAAACTACCAGGCCACTTAAAGGCTATAATTAGGACTGGTACAGCATCACTTTCTCCATATTCTCTTGGTCAGAGCAGATCCATGGTCTTCCCAGACTCAAGGGAGTGTAGATACCTAAATAGACTCCTCCCCTTGAAGAGGAGGACAGAGTCATATTGCAAAGGAAGCCACCTTTGCTATAGCCATTTTTTGAAATTAAGATTTGCCACATTAGGACATGTTTATTTTTATTTTTTAAATAATGTTTTTTAATTGATTTTTTTTTTAGAGAGAGAAAGGGAAAGGGATATAGAGATAGAAATATTGATGAGAGAGAGACATCAATTGGCTCACTCCTGCAAGCCCCCTACTGAGGATTGAGCCAGAAACCTGGGCATGTGTTCTGGGAATCGAACCGTGACCTCCTGGTTCATAGGTCGACACTCAACCATTGAGCCACGCTGGCCACTTAGGACATGTTTTAAAATCTTTCCATGAATTACATTCATTTAAGCCTTTTAACAATCCTAAGAAGTAGTCACTATGATCACTACCAGTTTTCAGATGACTAAACTGAGTCCCATGGTGCTAAATAACTGGCCCAAATGATACACAGCTAGCAAGTGGTATTGCTTATTTAAACAATGAGGAATCTGATTACTGGTCCCACACTCTTTACCACTATGTTTTCCGGCCTATCGCACTGGTATCAAACCTGAGCCCATATACATTCTTGTATGAACAAGAAGATTTAGTAGTGGTTTTAAAGCCTCTTCATTGTACATGAGACAAGGAGTGTGCACAGAGAGTACTACAGTCCATATCCTTGTACATGTGTTATTGACTCATTCTGTATATCTGAATACAAAATGACTTCCTGGGACAAAGGTAAGCATATTTGATAAATTCTGCCAAGTACCCTCCTGTAGACTTATCCTATATAATTAAAAGGCTAATATGCAAATAGACCGAACGGCCAAACAACCGAACATCCGGTCAGTATAACGTGCGCTGACCACCAGGGGGCATGCATGGAACATGGGGTGTTGGCAGCAGGCGGCGGAGTGCGGAACATAGCGGGCATCGGGCATTGGCTGCGGTGGGATGGTGGAGCAGGTGAGCGGGGGTGCCAGACCAAGGTGGGGCGCCGGTCGCTGTCATCAGGGCGAGCCTCTGGTGGTTATTGAAAATTCTTTGCTCCCTCACTCCATGGTCCTGCCTGGTGCTCGCACCTGCTGCTGGTGCCAGCCCCAGCCCTGCTTGCACCCCCAGCGGGTGCCGGAGCTGCTGCTCACATCCACTGCTGGAGCCCAGCACTGGTCCTGATTGCTCATCACTATCAGCGGGTGCCAGCAGTGGCTGCTGGCCCCGATCGCCCCTGAGGGCTTCTCCACCTCCCTCTGCTCCTGAGGTTGTGATTGGGGCAGCAGCCGCTGCTCACACCCACTGACAGCATCAACCCCGCTAGCACCCGCTGCTGGCGCTGGCCCTAATCGCTCCGTGCTATCAGTGGGTGCAAGTGGGGCTGGTGCCATCAGCATGTGGGAGCGGCGGTGGAGAGAGCGGGGCTGCCAGCAGACAGGGGACCCTGGTGGAAGAGGCCAGGCGGGGGTGCGGAGGATGGGCCGAGACCGGTCCCTTTGCCCTTCGCAGCCTCGAAGCCCACAGTTCCTTTCAAGGTGCACAAATTTGTGCACTGGGGCTCCTAGTCAATTTATAATCCCCCAACAGTGTAAGAGAGGTCAGTTTTCCATTTCTTTGCCAACAATTTGATTTGAAGCTCTTTGATCTTTGCCAAGTTAGTCAGTGAAGTATGGCATCTCACAGTAATTTAATTAGCATTTTTCTTATTATGGGTGACCTTGTTCATCTTCTCATGTGAATCAGAACCATTTGCAATTCCTTTTCTGGGAACCATCTCTTCCTCTTGTTGCCAATGTTTTTCTATTGGAATCTATCTCATTTCCAATAGCACTTTGTATACTAAGAAAATTATCATTTTGTCTGTAAATATTTGCTCAGTTTTGTTTGTTATTTTGCTTTATTTATGGTGTTTTGTTATGCAGATAAAAACGTTACGTAGCCAATTTTTTGTCTTCTAAGTTTTCCATTATTTGGAATTTTTCTTCATCCCAAGACTATAAAAATCATCTTCCATGTTCTATTTTATAATTTTAGGAATCATGCAAACTTTTGAAATTAGGAGAGTTCACAAAATCTGGATTCTTGGTTTGGAGCTCTGCAGTGCTGACCTGCACTTCCACATGGAAACACTTGGCTGGAGGTAAGTGGCCACCCTACCCCTTTTGGACAAGACCTGTCCTTTTCGCATCACATGGTCCTGACCTTGCCCTTTGTGTTCACTGACATTCCAAGCAATGCCTCACAGGCGATTAAGCGCACTGCTCCTGAATTGAAGCCGTATGTGAGGTTAGGGGCAGAAGTTCTGAGCTGATGAAAGAGTTGGGCTTTCTTTCTGTTTTAGTAAGTTTTTACACCTTCCTCCATTTCAACATTGCATTATGGTGCTTCTAAAAAGGGGATACACAGCCCTGGTGGTGTGGATCAGTTGGTTGGAGCATTGTTCTGTGATGAAAATTGGCTGGTTCGATTCCACACTACTTCTTAGGATTGTTAAAAGGCTACAAGAAATTGGCTGGTTCGATTCCCAGTCAGGGCACATACCCAGGTTGTGGGTTCCATTCCCGGTTGGTACAGGAGACAACTGATGGATGTTTTGCTCTCACATTAATGTTTCTCTCTCTCCTGTCCTCTCTCAAATCAATAAAAAATTTAAACAAATAAATACAAGATATCTGTGCTTTATAAATAAATTAATTAAGCACACCCACATAAGAATTAGGCAAAGCCATCATGAAAATAAATGTAGTACATCTTTCTGATGGGCACCTGGACTCTGAAATGGATGGTGACAATGGTGGTATGTAATTTACTGATAAGTAATTTACAATATTGTTGGTAAAAACAAGCATCAACCTAATTTGGAGTTAAATCAATATTTTAATGACTTGTTTAAGATGAAAAAACTCTAGCTACATCTCTAGGCCCCATTTATGTATTTACTCATCTCTGGTGTAAGAGTTCCTTAGGTATAAAAGTTTGCCATGATTGAATAATAAATCCTATAACAAACCTAAATTTAGATAAATGTACTGCTAAGTGATTTATTTCAAACAACAAACATTTATTAAATGCTGACTGTGTGCCAGGAATGACTAGTTAGATAGAATAGAGTAGCTGGAGTGTTTACCATCTGATGGGGAAAGAAGGATGGTAAATAACAGGGTTAATAAAAAACACCATAGACTCTCTCTCTATATATACACACCCCTCCAGGTGCAGAAGACTTAAAATGCTTAATAAAATATATTTTGAAATAAAACATTTAAAAAGCACAACTGAGCTAACAGTAGAGAAAATAGTCCAGAGCAAGAAATGATGAGAAAGTACTCTTCCCCTTTCCCCCCCAACCCCCGCACCATGTGTATCTGCTAATATTTGGTGATCTATGCACTTGGCTTTAATGGACTACAGCATGGAAGTCCAGAGACCAAGTCTAGGGCCCAGAGAGGGCAAGCAGTCTGATTGGAGAACCCTTTTTTAAAACAGGACCCTAAAGGGTGATACACACAATGGAAAGTCCAACCCCACAAAGGGGACTTGACTGTCTTGGACTTTGCTCTGAATGCTATAAAAAAAGAAACAAAAAGAAACAAATAAACGCATCTGAGAATTTTTAACCACAAGCCTGAGTTCATGTGAGTTTGGAGGCCATAATCCACCCTATCTGAGTAGTCTAACAAAATTCCAAGGCAAAAATTTAGTAAAAAGTGGTCCTGGGTTGATAAGTACCTACAGGCAACTGGTGGAAGCAAACAGATCCCTTCTTGAGAAATGTACTTTAAAAACAGATTTCAGAGAATTTCCATAGACAGTCTATGGAACATGAGCTCACAATAATAAAATTGTAAAAATCACTGAACATGCAAGAAATTTGGATAACATCAGAGTCAGCAGAAAAACAAAGTAGAATCAGATTTGCAAGAACTACGGAATCATCAGATATAGACCATAAAACAAATATATTTCATACATTTAAATAAATAAATAAATGAGGATATTGAAGGGATGGTAAAGGAATAAGAAACTATCAATATTGATGAGGTAGATTTTTATAGCAAAACCCAATGAAATTTCCATAAATAAAAATAAAATAATTAAAATAAAATAACTGAATTTGTAAATAGCAAATTGAAAACAAGCAATAAGAAAATTAATAAACTGCAGGATACATCTGAAAAAGTCCACAGAACCTAGAAAGTAGCCAAGAAAACTAAAGATAGAAAATACAAAAAATATAAATAAATGAAAGCAGAGACATGGAGGATATGACAAGAAGATCCAATAAATATAAATATCTATTTGAAAACTCAGAAAGATAAAATAGAATTAGGGAAAGATAATATTCAAAGAGCATAGCTGAGAAGTTTTCTCAATTGATGCAGAACTACAGTCAATAGATTCAGGAAACTCAAGGTATCTCAATTGAAATGAAACGGAAATCGCATTTGAAAATATCAAGTGAAACTGCAGACCAGCAAAGACAAGGAGATGATCTTGAAAGCAATCAGCAAAAGAAAAGGCAACCAGAGAAAAAAGCGAGGTTATTTACAAGAGTGTGTTAACTAGAATGACAACTAGCTTCTCAATAGCAACAGTAGAACCCAGAAGAAAATGTAATGATATTCTTCAGTGTACCAAAGAAAACATAATTGTTGATATAGACAAATATAAAATTCAATATCCAGTGAAATTATCTTTTAAGGATGAGATCAAAAGACATTTTAGATAAAAACAAGCAACCCCCCCCCCAAAAAAACACACACACCCCAAAAAACAAAACTAAAAAACAAAACCCAATCCTCAAAACCTGAAGGAGTTTACATGTAAAACGTATTTCAAAAATAATAATGAATCTGGGTCAATCCCTTTCTGCCACAGTTGACATAAGACACATATCAATTGATTTTGGCTTTTTATCACTTTCCCTTGGGTGCACAGAATCCCTGCAGTTTTTGTAGCCCAGGAAATGCAGAAGGCCCCTGGTCCCAGGCCTCTGGTGACCATTGTGGCCGTTGATCCTTCACTTGGATCTGTTAGATTTTGCCATGTAGTAGCACCTGATGAATAGTGGTGCTTGTTATAGTTATTATTTCTGGGCCCCATTATTAAAACAGACATAATAATGCCAACGTTGTGGTGCTGGCCTGAGGTTGTCCCACACCTAGGATGCAAGTGCTGACCAAAGGCTAGAGCCTGTTCTGAGTCTGTTGAATGAATGAATGGAGAAGCCAAGAAGACGGCACTCAGAGGAAGGTGTGGATTGGGAGGGTTGCTTCATTGTGGGAACCCTAGATCCACAGCAGAGGGAGTGAAGAAGGAAGAGGAGCAGTGGGAAGGCACACTGAGATGGGATGTTAGTCTTTCTGTCATGGAGATTCAGTTAAATGTCATCTCAGGATGGACTTCCCTCATCACCCAGTTATGTCCATCACATAGTCTTACTCTAATAATTTTGGAAAGGATTAGCTATAACCTGATTTTTGTTGTTGTTTATGGATTTGTTCCTTTTGGTTCGTGTTCTGCTAGAAGAAAGTATCAATGTCTTGCTCGCTGCTGAATCTCCAGAACTCAGAGCATGCTCTGCACAAACAGGCACTTCATAAGTGTTTGTTGCTGAATGGGTGTTTAATTTGTAAATTTACACCAGGAAGAGGAGAGCTCGCCAATGTCTGCATTCTGGAAAGACAGGATATGCTGGCAGGGGTGGATTAACAGTTGTATTTACAATCCCCACCTCCTCTTCAATTCATCTGGTCCTTGAGGCCCTGGACCATAGTCCAAACCTCCTTTTGAAAAAGATTGATGGCTTCATTTCCTGGGCTACAAAAGATGGAGGGCTTCTTCCTGGAAGTTCCTTGTTTGACTGAGGCCCCTGTCTCCCTGGAGAACAGCACTCATTTCAGAATGCAGGGAGACATCTAGATAAAGTGAGGCCATGCTGGCTGCAGACCAAATTGGAAGAAATTTGGATATGTGCAAGTCCCCATACCATCCTTCCTTTGGGCTCAAATCAGAGGAAAATTGGTGACAACTGCCTTCTTCCCATTTGGTTTTACAGCTCAAACAAAATGTTCTCCCTTGCCCAAACCATTAAATGTAAAAATGTGGTGTTAAAGCAATTCTGACAGGGAGAAAAGCTAAATGTCCTCATTTCACGATGAAACTATTAATGTTGTTATAAATAGTGAATTCTATTGTTCATATAAGTCTTGATTTTATGTACATTTAACATTCCAAAGTGACTTTTCCTTTTAGTTTCACTTTATCCTGACAATATTCTTAGATGTAAGTTATCAGCCCTATTTTAGAGGATATGAAAGCTATGATTCAAATGATTACATAGCTTGCCCAAGGGGCATTCAGCTACTTATCAGAAGCCCCGAAGTCCAAGCTCCTGTCTCCATCTGTGTTATCAGTCTCAAAGCGAACTCTTTCCTAAGAGATTGGAAGCATCCCCACATCAGAGCAATTGAAATATGGATTTAGGGAATGAAAGGAAATACTCTTGGATTACTAGTTCAAGAAAGGCCACATTTTACACTTATCCAGGTATGTACTGATTATCACTGACATTAAAGGCAATAATTAACAAATTATATTTTATATGGGGCACTTGATAAGTATTAGTTGCTGAGTGAGTGTTTAATATAGATCACAGTTATAAGAGGATAATAATGATAGCTTATAATTGCATTGAGCTTTCATTTTCCTAAAGAACTTCATAATCTTTTATTTCATTTTATCCTTACAAATGATGCCTTAAATTCTTATAATATCCTATTTTTAACAGGTTCTGGAGTCAGGTGACTCTTAACGTTTGCAAACTTTAGCAGAAAGCCCATGCAGTTGCCTAGGGTAAAAAGGAAGTTGAGTTGCCCTTAAAAATACCTGGCAGTAAATTAAAAGTGGGGAACGAAAAATCCTACATGCTTAAACACTCAGTTATCTGATTCCCTCGGGATTTTAGACTGTTCATAATAGTGAATGTTTTGGCATCAACTAAAACTGCAAGCTGTATTCATTATAGTACAGAGTGAAATGTCAATGAGCATTTTTGCTTTCACTTGTTGCTGGGATTAAGACCACACTAGTAATTAACTATAACTCATTTGCCGTAGCAATTACCCACAATTACTCATAATCTCATGGGTAATGGAGCACACAACGCAGTTGGCTTATACTGCCTTTTAGGTACTGACCTCTTGGGTGAGAGGTCATCCCAGGCATGAGGAAGGGTGTGCTTTCTGCAAATTCGGTGGATCTGGCAGACAACATGTGAAAATAATTTACTAGAGACACCATACAGACATTGTGCACATAGGGAAAGCTTTTAAACATTTTTCTTAAAGTGGAAAAACAGAAACTATTTTTTGCTTGTTTGTTGTTTGAAAAGAGTGCTCTGGGAAACAATATGAAGTGTGTAATGCAAATTCAGTCTAGACTAGAAACCATGTGTCTGGTCTGGGTAGAGAACTACATGGGAGAAGGGAGTGTGACTGAGCCAAGAGCTCCTTGGATGGTACCCTTAGAGCAGTGGTTCTCAACCTTGGCTGCACATTAGAATCACCTGGGAATCGTTTTAAAAATCCTGATTTCTGGGCCTCATCCTCCGGAAATTCTGTTTCTTTGTTATGGGGCGGGGCCACAACATTAGTAACAAAGAAACAGAATTTCTGGAGGATGAGGCCCAGAAATCAGGATTTTAAAAAGATCCCCAGGTGATTCTAATGTGCAGCCAAGTTTGAGAACCACTGCCTTAGGGTCTCTGTCCACAGCCCTTTCAGAAGCAAATAAATACTGGAGCATCACATTACCTTATTCTCTACAGAGCCTTAAAGGTACTTTAAAACAAAGTTCTCCGTACCAGGGTGGTAGGTTTTAACAGAAGGTTTCCAATAGCTTTGTCAAATGAGAACGTATTCATTTCAACGCTTTCGTTTTTTTTCAGTAAGAGAATGAATTACTCTAAAACTAGTTTTCATAGCTTAGATTTGTATCTGATGTCATAGTGGCTAATAGTAGAGACTTTTTGGAGTGATATAAAACTGTTCCAATCCTGGCTATATTATATACCACCTGGGAAAATTACTTGGTCTTCCTGAGCCCATGTTTTCTTTTTTTGTAAAATAGGTAAAACAATAAGTACTACCTCATTAGGTTGTTGTGAGAATTAAAGAGATAATGCTAAAGCTCTTGCCATAGCACTTGGTATTAAGTCTACCTTGTTGTTATTATTAATGTCACTACCTTATAAAATCATATATGTTGTCCATGTTATTCCACACAATCACCCTGTGATTATATAATTTCCATTTAACAAGTGAGTAATCTGAGCCCCAGAATGGGAATATGCCATCTGTGCTGAAGTTAACACAACTGGTAGATGGAGCCAGAACTCAGAAATCTGGTTGATCAAGTCTTCTATTCAAAAGGCTCATTGATTTGAGATAATGGCATCCAATATATTCTGTTGTTAATCAGAGCTCTATGCTTTCTCCATATCCTATATAATAAAAGGGTAATATGCAAATTGACCCTAACAGCAGAATGACTGGTCACTATGACACACACTGACCACCAGGGGCCAGACGCTCAATGGAGGAGCTGCCCCCTGGTGGTCAGTGTGCTCCCACAGGGGGAGCTCTGCTCAGCCACAAGCCAGGCTGACAGCTGCCAGTACAGTGGTGGTGGTGGAAGCCACTCCCGCCTCCTCAGCAGCACTAAGGATGTCCGCCTGCAGCTTAGGCCTGCTCCCTGCTAGCAAGTGGACATCCCCCGAGGGCTCCTGAGCTGCCAGAGAGAGGTCTGACTGCCATCTTAGGCCCAATCCCCCGGGAGGGGGCCTAAGCCAGCAGGTGGTCATCCCCCGAGGGGTCCCAGACTGCGAGAGGGCACAGGCCGGGCTTAGGGCCCCCCCCGCCCCAGTGCACAAATTTTTGTACACCAGGCCTCTAGTGTAACTATAAAGATGTACGCTCATTTTCTTTAGCTCTTTCAGCTCTGTCTACAACTTCTTACTTTTATTTATTTTCTTTTTATTATTGGGACAGTGTGGAAGGCAAAATAATAGTCCCACAAAGATGTCCAGGTCCTAATTGCCAGAATCAGTGAATATGTTAGGTGACATGGCCATGGGAAATTAGGTTGCAGATAGAATGAAAGATGCTAATCAGCTCACCTTAAAATAAGGAGATTATCCTGGATTATTTGGGAAAACCCAGGATTGCAAGGACCCTTAAATGTGGAAGAGGGAGTCAGGAGAAGAGAGTGAGAGTAGGAGATGTGACAATGGAGAGGTCAGAGGAATGCAATGTAAGAAAGATTCCCACTTTTTCTGGCTTTGAAGGAGGTGGAAGGGGCCATGAGCCCAGATTTATGGGTAGTTTCTAGAAACTAGAAAAGGTAAGGAAATGGATTCTCCCCTAGAGTATCCAGAAGTGATCATAGTTCTGAGTTTTGTCTGGTGAGACCATTTTGAACTTCTAACCTTCAAAACTATGAGATAAATAAGTTTTGTTGTTTAAACCCATCTAGTTTGTGACAACTTGTTACAGCAACAATCCAAAACATAAATTCATTCTACTTTCTTCCTTTCCTTTAACTTTTTTCTTCAACAGTGAGAAATCTGGCTTTTGTTATCTAGAATATATTTACTTATCAAAGAATAAAATAAATAGTTGCAGAATTATGAAAATGAAAAACCTTTGTTGCAAAAGCTTTCACACCACCCTCCTCATGGCAGGATTTCTCAGCCCTGTGTCTCACGCATACTTCACATGCAAGTGGCCTACAATTTCCCAACTTTCTCCCCATCCTCCCACTTGGCAGCCTCATAGCCTTCAGCATGTTGAAGGCTGTGTCACGGGCCACAGCACAGCTGCCTGGTGTACCAAGATGCCAGTAGGGGCATCCCTACATGTTGTCCTGATCAAAGAAATGTTATTACTTCATATCTGAAAAAGGTAAGGTATAGGAAAGGGGCTGTCATTATGGTCATTACTCAGATTTAACCACACATTAATAGGGAACTCTGCCTTCTTTCCTTGATTCTCCCAGCTACCAGACAGAACCATGCCAGGAGCTTGAAGTAGAGAGTGGAGGTCTACCACACCCCTCCTGGTGAATTTCACCTAACTGTTAGTAACAAACATTTCATTAGAAATATCCTAGACAACAGGCATGATTGGTGCTCCCAAGGTAAGCCAGGACTGTCCTGGGTGAACTGCTTGTAAGATCAGTCTAATAATAGGACCTTTCTCTCCTAATCCTCACCACACTTCATACTTGGAACAGCCAGCAGCAGAGGGAGGGGAGGGGAGGGGAGAAGAACAAGAGCAAGGTAAAAACAATAGCAGAGCACTCATCACATGTTTTCCCCCTCTGCAGACTTCCACACTGGTTCAAGCCCACGCTGGGGCAAGGGAGATAGTTCAAATTAGAGGAGATCTTGGCAGTTTGGTTTTACAAATAACTGGCTTTTTGAAACTTGAAGAATAACTAGAAATGTTATGGAATTTGCCTGGTATTTTATCTAGGGAGAGAAGAATGATTTGGCAAAATTTGGTTGAAAGTGTTTTGTAAATAATAATGAGCGACATGCCCTATTTCCTTATTCTAAGATATTTCATCCTTCTCTCAAATGTATATTTTTTTCTTGGTGCCTTTGACTGGAATTGAACCCAGGACCCTTCAGTCCCCAGGCCAGTGCTCTATCCACTGAGCCAAACCAGCCAGTGGAGATTCCTTAAATTGGGATGCATCTTAACACCAGTGGGTATATTTATGTAGGTGATTCCTTCCTTCCCCTTCCCTTGCCCTTCCCTTGCCCTTCCCTTGCCCTTCCCTTGCCCTGCCCTTCCCCTTCCCTTGCCCTTCCCTTGCCCTTCCCTTGCCCTTCCCTTGCCCTTCCCTTGCCCTTCCCTTGCCCTTCCCTTGCCCTTCCCTTGCCCTTCCCTTGCCCTTCCCTTGCCCTTCCCTTGCCCTTCCCTTGCCCTTCCCTTGCCCTTCCCTTGCCCTTCCCTTGCCCTTCCCTTGCCCTTCCCTTGCCCTTCCCTTGCCCTTCCCTTGCCCTTCCCTTGCCCTTCCCTTGCCCTTCCCTTGCCCTTCCCTTGCCCTTCCCTTGCCCTTCCCTTGCCCTTCCCTTGCCCTTCCCTTGCCCTTCCCTTGCCCTTCCCTTGCCCTTCCCTTGCCCAATATATTTTATTGATTTTTTACAGAGAGGAAGGGAGAGGGATAGAGAGCCAGAAACATCGATGAGAGAAAAACATCGATCAGCTGCCTCCTGCACACTCCCCACTAGGGATGTGCCCGCAACCAAGGCACATGCCCTTGACCGGAATCGAACCTGGGACCCTCGAGTCCGCAGGCCAACGCTCTATCCACTGAGCCAAACCGGTCAGGGCTGGAGATTGCTTCTTAAGAATATATATTGAAGCATAAAACTGATCCCTAACTTCTTTTGTGTTGCCAGGCTAACAATCTCATACCAAGCTAAGAAATGGAAAGCTACATTTTTTTTACTCTTTGGACTTATCTAAGGACAGATTTTATCTTTACACAAAACACTTCGCTATAGTGTGTTTTCCTTTTTCAGAAAGGAAAGAGCAGGTCATTTCTGTAGGAAAAATTGGATCCAAACCAACGACCTATCTATTAACTTTGCCTTTTCTGGTTTTCTTCTACTTCTTCTTTAAAAAAAGATTTTTGTACAGTAAATGACAGAACTAGATTGAGGTTCTTCAAATCTGAAAGGCAAAACAAAACAATGACAATCACCACAAAATATTCTCATTTTTGGACAAGCTACATACAAGTTTCTAATTTATGTGATTTAAAAAGAAAGAGATTTAGAGAGTCCTGAAAAGATGGAGTTTCTAATGGAAAGGCTGACAGATTCCTAACTACAAGCATGTTGCCAGGCGCCACCATAATAAAAGGTGGCAAGCGTCCAGGAGTGCTCGCGGCTGCATGCCTGAACTTTATTAAACATCTAACTAGAGTTTGCAGGCTCTGGCCAGCTTGTAACTTATTTCTGGCTGACACATTCCAGCTCATAATTAGTGTAGTACTTATGTGGTCCTCACTTTTTAATTCTTTTCCTGTAAAGCAGGACAGTCTCAAGAGACCAAGATGCACTTCACTTGGCAATGTCCGAAATCCATGAGGTGGATTCTCTGGGCACTTACTCTGGCTGAGACCTATGGAGGAGGGAATGATGATGAGCTTTCTTTTGTGTCACCCCCAAAGCAGCATACATTTCCCCAGATTTTATTTCAGTCTCTCTTACCAGTCTCTTCCCTGATAAAATCTCGTATTTATAGAAAATCGACCACTGCTCTCCCTCCGTTTTACTCTTCATGGACAAATGTAGAAAGGAGCAGCTCATCAAATGGAATGGCCGGGATGTGCACAGATCAAACATTTCAGTAACAGGTCTGCAACTAGCACAGCTGACATTTGTCATTATTTCCTGGAGCTGCTGTTGTGGATTAGTACTGTGTGTGTGTGTGTGTGTGTGTGTGTGTGTATATACATGTTTAGTTGAAATGGAACTACATTTCCCAGAATTCTCCACCTGAATGGTTCCAGGCTGGGGAGGCCACAGTTGTAGGAGATGGCGGTGACACCCAGCAGTGTCCTCATCCCCAGAAGCTTGGTGCTGAGCTTTGCTTCTGCTGCAGTTCTCACGTGTGGCTGCTCATCTACCTGGATTATCCTTCAGCTTCTTCATCTTCTCAGCCAAGTATGTATTTCACTCTGTGGCAAAAGGCACCAGAGTCACATCATTTAACTTGAATTTGGGATTTCAGATCATTGTCAGGGGTTCCCGTTTGTCCTTACTCTTTCCCACTTCCTTTCTTTTCCAACTGCTTTCCCTGCTGACTTTAAAGCCAGTGCCATACACAACAGTAGACTTACATGGACTGTTTAATAAGTTCTCATAATTGTGTATGGTCAAGTTCAATAACGAAGCCCTTGCTGTGTATCACTCCTGTGATTCTGCTCCTCCGAGCACACCCTGCCTGATACAGTGGCATAGCTCTTAAAAAGCTGGCTCTCTAAGAGTGTCCAGGAAGTAGTCTATCAATGTTTGTTACTGAGGCAGACAGACCAGGCATCTTTATTTCATTTAGAAGATCTTCTTGATTAATAGAACCTAATAGTGTCCTAACTTTTACTCTCTATTTAAGTCCTATATATTTTACCCCAAATTCTAAAGGTCTTCTCTTAACCCCTGTTCCTTACTCATCTCTCTACATTAGGTACTCTACTACAGATCCCTGGAGTGACAACATTTGTATTATAATCCTCTGTTTTATCTTTTTTCTCCTTCATTCTACTGTGAACAGGGGGAGACTTGGGATAGCTGGGGCTGGTGAGAACCAGGCTCAGACATGAGTCCTCCCTTTGACTACCTTCTTTGTGGGTCTTAGAATCTCCAATCACTGTCTTTGCCACACTGTCTTTTTATATTAGATCCAACACCAACCACACAGTATGGTATCTGAACACTTTTGGGGCACATACTCAGAACAATGACTTTTCTTTTTGCTTCCCTAGCTATGTGTCTGTTAGCAGTTTCTCCATCTTGCACAGCGAAGTCTTTCCAGGGCTACCATTTCCTCCTCTACCACCCTTTCTTCAAGGAAAATGAAAACCCTCATCACTGCTTGCAGAAGTGATTCTACTCCTCTCCTTTGAATCTAAGCCCTTCTCCTAAATACAGTTCCATGGTGCAAAAATAAAGGCACTCTGACAATTACAGCCTCCTACAGTTCTCACAAAATGTTTTATTCCATTAAATACGTTCATAAGTTTTACCCTTCTCCCCAGCAAATTTAAATACTTATTTTTTCTGTGGCTTGATACCCAAGGGTATAGAATTACAAGTATACAAGATGCCTTTTTCATCCTCTGAGAATTAGGGGCGGGGGAAGGTCAGGGCCTTTGTTTCATTGATTTGCTAAATCTCAGATGAACCAGAATCTGGGGTTGTCCAGCATCTGGAGTCCCCTCCAAGTCTTATTCATTTTAGGATGACATTTCTGAGCTTTTGGTTCAACAAGTATCAACACACGCCACAGATGTTGCTCACATTCCTTAACCTACTGAAAAGAAAAATACTTGAGCCTACTGTTTTACTGGAACTGAAGTAAATGCTGGCGACAAGTATGGAAGGACTGACTGACCTGCTAGTTTAATATTTTTCCATTTCAAGCTCTTACTCTGCATCATGTGAATCATCTAACATGAAAATGTTATGCTCCCCATGAGGTTTCTCTGCTAATTATCCAGTGAGTTTTGCCTTCACAGTTTTATGTTTTATGTGATTGTGTGTGTGATTCCCTCCAATCTTTATTGAGGTATAACTGACAAATATTTAAAGCATATGACATTTTGATATACATATACATTGTAGAATAATCACCACAATCAAGCTAATGAGCATATTCATCACCACTTTCTTTTTTTTTTCTTGTGGTGAGACCACTTAACATCTATTCCCTTAGCAAATCTCAAGTATACAATGCAGTATTGTTAACTATAGTCACACTGCTGTACCTTAGATCCCCAGAACTAAGACTTTGTACCAACATCTCCACTTCTCCTCTCCCCCACCCTCCAGGCCCTTGGCAATCACCGTACCACTTTCTGCTTCTATGAGTTTGACTATTTTAGATTTCATATATTAGTGAAATCATGCAGTATTTGTTTATCTCTGGCTTATTTCACTTAACATAATGTTCTTCAGGTTTATCCATGTTGCTGTAAATGGCAGAATTTACTTATTTTTTAAGGCTGAGTAATATTTTGTGATTTTTAAAAAAATGTCAAGGATTCCATTTCTTGCTTCTTGTACAGATTTATTGGAAAATGGGGCTCATGATCTCTTATCTACCCATCTTGGTCTTCTGAGGTTTGATTTATAATACTTACAAGAAAGAGAAATCCCATCAATGATGTGAATGGATATGATATTCTGTAGGGAGATGATGGAGAAAGAAGTTAGTTGACATTTGATCAGAAGTAGCTATTCTACAATTAATTGAAATAATTCTCCTAACTTTCTCTTGGCTTTGTTCACCTGCTGAGTTTGATGCCATCATTTTGTTGCCAACAGGAAACAGCTTCTTTGGTTCCATGATGAGAAATGTCCTCATTGCTTACACTGAAGTTTCATGAGTTTGACTTTCTGGAAAAAGAAAATTGTTGGGTGGAGTGGTCACAGGCAGACTGCATCATCTAGTGCCCAGCCTCCCAGCAGCACAAACTCATTTTCTTTCTCTCCTGTCTCTCCCTTGCTGGGGTCTCATGCCTTCCTCTTTCAGGTTGTCTGGGAGCTCCAGTTCACCTCCTTTCATTATCCAGAGCATTCTCCTCCAATGCCTAAGCCCAGGTCCAGTGATGCTTACAAGTCTTTGACCTCAGTATTTACAAAGTGTTTAATTTAACAGTTACAGTTGTTTCTTGAAGAAAATCTTGGTGTCAGTGGTGAAGAACTTAACTTTTCTCTTTCTCATCACATCTACTGTGGTGGGCAAAAGTAGGTTTTTAGTGGTGAGTATGAGAAACAGTTTATTCTTGCATTATTCTTTATTAGTTATTGTATTATTTTCCATACAAACAACTATAAACTTTTGCCAACCCCTGTATATTATCACAATGGGAGAGCTGGGGAAAGTCATCTAAAGAGGGCACAGGCTACCCAGGATTGTGGAGGAGATGCAACATAGAGCAAGGCTGGAACTGGGTTGGAGAAAGACAAATGTTCCTTATTCAATTTTTTTTTACATAGAACTTAATTTTAGCTAATATAGGAAATTTAGATAATTATTAGCTTTTGCCAAAAGCTGGGTCTTTGTGACAAATTTTAAAAACAGATCTGATCTGTAAGGTGTGATAATATCACAATGTGATTAGGAATACTAAAAAAAAAGTGTGATTCCCAGATATACTCATAAACCCATCAGTCAATGTCAGAAATTCTTCAATCAGTGTGTCCTCTTTGGCATAGATGAGTGCTAAAAGGCAGATATCTCTGGGAGGGTTATTGCCTTAAATAATGACCTTTATTCACATATATATTCACATGTGGAAAAGGGAAGATAGGAAAATAGGGCTAATGGCAGGGAGGATAGAGAAAACCTGTAACTGGGTGCCTGGGAGGGAAATAGAAACTAATAAGAAGTACAAAATAAAAGCAAAAACAAAAAACAAGCCCAAAAAAGATCCAGAAAGAGGAGGCTGAGACAATAAAAACAAGCAAAGTAATAGTGGTAATAATAAAAAGATATAATCATTGCATGGTTTCTATATGTCAGGCACCTTTGAGTACTTTACATATATTAACTCATCTGGAGAACAAATTTGTCAACATGATTACATGTTGTAAACATGTAAACCTCTGTTCTTATAGTATTCATTCATCCATCAGCTCTTCACTGAGTGCCCATGAGTGTGTGTATGAGTATGTGTGTGAGTGGGGGTGTGTGTGATAAGGCACTCTATACTCTTTGGAACTTAAACTTATTTGTTGGGAAGCTTATACATTTTTCAGCTCCACCAGTTGCTGTATAGCCTTGTAGCATAGTCTCAGCTCTTTGGGAGTGAAAATTTTCATTTGATCTCAAGTGTTTGCCATATTGGTCCTGTAGACTAATGTGTCTAGAATCTCTGTAGTAGTGGTACATGCTCAGCTCAGATCATCAAACATTTACTGAGGGCCTCCTCTATGCCAAGTGCTGTGTGAGGCACTGTCTCCACAAAGATGAGGAATTTACGTCACTTGCCTTCAAGGAGCACATCTGCAACCAAATGAAGCTTCATGTGTCAGCTTATTCTGCATGTTCAGAATCCGACACCCCCCGATTTCAGGTCCTTCCGCTTCCTAAAAGACCACTTGCACATTGCTCTGGATTAGGCTCACAACCTAATCCAGAGCAATTCCACACGGCTCTCAGTTAGCCACATCACAAGGAGAGCATGCGGAAGTCGGAGGTGCCAGAGTCAAGAGCTGGGTTTTATTATAATTCTCAAGTGGTCACGGATAGCTGGAGCCTTTGAAATGAACACATATTTATTTATGGATAGAAAGCAGTTCGACAATAAAGTCTCAGGAGTAAAAATCCAAGAGGAGAACTAAATGGGGAATGCATCCTGGGGAGATAAATAATACTTACTAGAGTATGTTTGCTTTAAGGCAGATTCCTGTTTTACTGCCTATAGTAGCAATCTTTGTGAGAAATTTCAGGCTTGAAGAAAGGGCTTGTAGAGTAAGTCTGATTTGTGAAATGCTACATCCTTGGCATCTGCATGCTGGGGGAAGGGACTGGGTGGCTTCTCCCAGGCACGATATTCTTATATTTGCACAAGACATAGTCTCTTTCCTCCTCCAATTTTCTCAGAAGCTTTCCCTTAGCAAATATTTTCTTAAGCACCAAATGATATACCTGGAACTATCCTAGGCAAAGGGGATACAATGGTGAGCAAGATATGATCAAGAAAAACACGAGGTCAGTGATTACCAAGTAATACAGTGATGCTACCTGCAGTAAATATTATGAATGTTATGAAGGAGAAATACCCAGCAGTACATACTTTGGCCACCGTAGTATAATGACGGCAGCTTTCCTGATTGTGTCCTGAGTTCCAGACCTGAGTTTGTCTGTATTTACTGTGAACAGGATTTGGCCACGTTGAGCTTTGATGAGGAGGACTCCAGCCCCTGCTGCTCTTTTGGACCTGCGGTTTTCTCCATCTCCATCTTTCTCAGCCACTTCCACTCTCCTCCCCTTGTCCTGCACAGACTGTGGCCTCCTCTAGGTCAGGAATCATGGTCTGGTCTCTGAGTACCAATGCTCTCCACAGAGAGTACATAGCAAGTGCCAAATAATATTAGTTTAATTGAACTGCAGACCTCTTGCTGCTTCTCTACTTCCAAGAGTAGGCATCAGATGGGGGGCTGTGGGTCCTACCTGGGTGTTATTCTTCATTGAGGCCCTGCATCAAGCATCCGTCACCATGGGGTCTGGCTGTAGACAGTTGTGAAAGGTGAATAATGGCTGCTTGAGTGAGGGAGAGGGTTTTTGCTCTAAGCATGTCCCATCCTTTATAGGATAATGCAGATTTTATGCAGGCTCTCAAGGCATGTGAAAATTTGGATGTCAGCTTTACCCCGAAGGATTTCAGAATCAGATTGATGACTGTATCTCAGCCAGCATCTTCTAGATTTTCTCCGAGGAGCCCCCAACATGTAAGTGTTTCACGGAAAACACAATGTAATACAATCTTAACTCTACATTCCCCCTGTGGTCATCCTACAGAGAACCCAGACATGAACTTTGACTGGGCACTAACCTGGAGCTGCTGGTGTGGAGGGTGTCGGGTGCATGAAAAATGAGCAGGCAGCTATTTTAGTTGTGCCACCATACGACTTTCAAGCCAATATAGATACAAATTGGACAGAATGATTTAAAAAACGTACATGGATATGTACTATGGATTGAGTTAATCTACTGAATGGCCACTATGAATCTAGTACAAAGGAAGTTCAAGGTATTGTTTTGGTCTTAGGTCATTCAAACCCTCCCGCAAAGGAGGAGAGAGGCTACTTTACTTTTGCATAATTCCAGACACACATGACCCAGTCTGCCGCGATACAGACTCAGTCCTTTTGGCGTTTAGTGAAAAGTGAGGTCAGCATGTACAGAGGCCTGGGGAAAAGAAATTGACTTCAGGTACTAAACTGGGAAACATTGTTCTGTTTCCTTCTGAGTGGACCTACGGTGGAGCTGGAAAACCATCTGGAGAAACACAGCCCCGGGAGTAATAGCATGCTGTAATGCATTTGATTAAAAAGAGGAAGGGAAAAACCATGGTGTGTGTTATCCTCATGCTAGGACCGGGGAGCGGGCAGCCTGCAAGTCGCGGTCCATGGAGATTTCGCCTGGATTACTTTAAAAGCACTTTTGCAGAGCCAAGCAAATGAAAGTCATGTGTTTATTCATCAAGGAGACCTTCTCTTGGGAAGATTTTATTTGCAGTTGTAGAAAGAGGCAAAAATCTTCACATTTTTAATCTTCCGTGCAAGAACTTCTAAGCAACTAGAAAAACAGTGACTGGAAGAATGAGTTTGGATGTCTCAAAAATCCTGATAAAGTTTGAGACCTTGCCCAGGCTCTTTGAACTTTTTGGCTGCACCATGTTGGATTCAGTGTCTGTGGTAGCAAATCCACTTGCAGAGTGTCCATTTCTCAGGCGATCTCCGTGTTTTTATGAAGGGCTTGGCCCCAGAGGAGCAAAGGTAACACTGAGACACTCACTCTTGAGCGTGGGATGTCTGAATATTCTCAAATTTTCTCAGTCTTCAGTGGGAGTTTGAGAGACCTGCTGGGGTCATTTATTTCATCCTGGGGAAAACTTCAACTAATCAAAAATGCCTTTGAGGTATTTTGGTGGTCAGAGTCCAAGCTTCTCAGTCAGGTGGCATCAGCCCAACACAAAGTATCTCCATAACATCACAGGACTACGGGATTGAGACATTCCACTTCGTTGTTTAGAAGTTTAGAAGGTTGAAACGCCAACTCAAGAAGTCAAAACTGCTTTGTGCCTTTGGTTTGGACTATGGGAAACTGGTTCAACCACAGACGGTCAACTTTAGCCCTTTGTGATTCTCTGTACAGGCTTGGTGACCAGTCCTGAGTTTCAGGGCACTGGGTAAATATTTTTAAATATGTGAAGTCTAGAAAATTATGGAACAGGGCTTTTATTTTCTTTTTTCACTTAGTTTTGTATGCCATTGGACACAAATGGGGCTGCTTTTGAGAACTAGGATTTAGGTAATATGTATTAGTTATCTATTGCTGCTTAGCAAATTACTCCAGATTACAACAACTAATAGTTATTACCTTATAGTTTTCAGGCATGCTTGAGTTGGGTGGTTCTGGCTCAGGGTCTCCCATGAGGCCGCAGGCAAGATGTCAGGTTGGGCTGCAGTCATCAGAAGACTTGCCTGTGGCTGGAAGATCTGTTTCTAACATGGCTCCATTGCATGGTGGTTGCAGGAGGCCTTAGTTCCTTGCCACCTGGGCCTCTCCATGGGGCTGCTTTAGTGTCCTCATGACATGGCAGCTGGATTCCCCCAGAGAGAGAACAGAGGACGAGCAGGCAGGAAGCCACAATGCCTTGACCTAATGTTGGAAGTCACATGCCTTCCCTTCCACCACATTCTCTTCATTAGAAGTGAGTTACTAAATACGACATACTTTTAAGGGGAGAACTATCAGTGTCCAACTTTTGGAGGAGGAGTATGAAACAATTTATGGAAATATTTTATTACTTTAAAAAAACTTTAAAAAATATTTTTATTGATTTTCAGAAAGAGAGAGGGAGAGAGAGAGAAACATCCATGTGAAAGCAAAGCATGGAGATTGAACTGCCTCCCTCACGCCCCCACAACTGGGGATTGTATCCAATCCCCTCAGTGCAACCCCTTGGTGCATGGTATAATGCCCAACCAACTGAGCCACATCGGACAGGGCTGTGGAAATATTTTTAAATCAATGCACCATGAGCCTCAGAAGTCATTTACATGGACTTGAATCTCAAGTACGCCACTTATTAACCGTGTTGCTGGGGGCAAGTTGATAAATTTCTGAATTTTAGTTTACTCACTTATGATGTGATATTCAAAATACCTACCATGCAGTGTTATTTGTAGGATTAGAAATTCTGCTTATAAAGTATTGCAAATAGCCCCTAGCCTTAAGTTGGTGCCCAATAAAAAGTAGATACCATAACAAGAATGACAATCATGGTGATGATGATGAATAATTGTGGGTAAGTGAGACAATCTTTCGGAGCCTCATTTGACTTACAATACCTACTCATGAGACTATTGTTAGGATTAAATACTATAACTTTTGAGAAAGCAGTTCCTGGAACAAAGTATATTAGCTTTCCTATTCTTCTGGAGAAACGCTATGAGATGATATTTTAGTTGTTCTTGTTATAAAAAGCATCATATTTAAAATGGAAACATTAGCTGTCATTAATGTTATAAATACTAAAATTGTTAGGCATCCCCACTGAGAAAAATAGTGGACTCACACTTTAAAATCTACTCATCATTTTGGTTCGTCTGTACTCCATTAGAGGGACAATTTCTTGCATGATTCATGGTACTGGTTGGTTGTTCTGTGTCAGCCAGCCTCTTCACATTGTTGTACCTGGAGATGACATTTACTGTGCCCTCTTACAAAGAACAGTGTAGAGCTGACCATAAAATACACATGTACACACATACACATCCATCTGTCATTAAGTGTGTCACTTGGAGCATTGTCACCATCTGAAAACAATTATCCTGTGGATGGTGATGCAATTGGATATGAAAAGGGATGGAAAATGTCAGAGTGAGGCATTTGGTGGCAGATGGTTTTTACTGTTTCAAAGTGATGCTTTGCGTGGAAGCCAGGGGGACTTTTAATATGACAATAAGGCTAAACAGTTACCTGGTATGGTGTAAATAAGGGCCCAATCAGATCTCAGACCCCAAGCTCAGAACAGAAGCAGGGTGGCCTGATCAGCACTCTTTAAAAACAAACAAACAAACAAAAAACAACTAAATCCTTTGTCTCCCAAGAGCATTGAATTGAACTGGGTTTGAGCAGCTCCTGGCATCAAGTAATAAGCTTGGCTCCAGCAAAGGCTTATTTACACGTGGTAATTTCAAGGCTCCCAGAATTAAGGCAAAGTTGGGAAAGCCACCATTCATTTGAGGAGCAAGGAAAAGCGGCGTGGTAACAGTGATACAAATGTGGGAAGAACAAAGAACAAAGACCACGGTCTTCCTGCCCTGGGAAGGCACTGCTTCCCTCCTTTCCACCTCTTCTTAGGCGAAGGCGAAGGCGGGGTGGGTGGGGAAGGTTCAGTTTTCCCTGGAATGAATTGTCAAAACTTTCCCCTCCAGGCTTGAAACATGTTCTTCTCTGAGCTGCTCAGCACATTGTCAAACCAGTCTTTACTTGAAAGGCATATGGCATCAACATGAAAGATGTCATGTAAGTCCCCCCACCCCCACTTTCTGCAAGATTTTTGAAAGATGTTATATTCTGCATCCGGGGCCGGCAGAGTAAAAGCTCAGGAGAGCAGGCGGTCCTGCAGGGGAAGCTGCCAGGGGGCCAGAGACCCCCATCTGGAGAAGGCCCTTGGCTGGTTTCCGTGGAGCAAATGAAGGAGAAAAACTATTGACCAGGGGGGTGGGGTGGGGAAGACAAAGCAGGCAACGGGAAACGTCGGTTTTATGGAGCTTGCAAACCTGAACTCAAATATTAAAAATGCTTTCATCAGTCTCCTTAATCCAGAGAAATTCTTTTTGGCTTAGATGGGAGGAAAACTCAGTCCCTTAAGGGGAAAGAAAGCAAGAGGAGAAGGAGGTAATAAGGATGTGAGTCAGACGTGGGGAATTGCTGGCAAATGCATTCATTTTAGGAGGCGGAGGAGGACTGTTTGCAGCTGATCTAATGTTGCAGACCACTGATAATGCCCGCCTGTATTTTATTGATTTCTCCCTGTAGTTATGAGAAAAGTTTGACTCATGTAGTGGGGGAGAGGTAAGAAAAAAGAAAAAAAAGAACCATTTCTTCCTTGTTCACGTCTTCTCTAGGGAATAAGCGGCACTTGGGCTCCAAAGCTGTGTTTTTCTTTGGGTTTTGCCTTTTAATAGGGGTTGCAGAAAGTGGTTATAGACATTTGAGGGGAAATAAAGCTTGTGGTTTATTAACAGGGCTGGTTTTAATCAGCAGTGATTTGACTAGGGTAACATTAGAGCTACAACACTGATAACTGATACTATGATTTTCTATGCTTTTAACCCCACGCCGAAGTCCTGTGGATTCACCGACAGAAATGCATTTGTTCCCGTGGCCAGGCTGTGGGGAGTGAGTGTTCTGTGAGGTCAATGTCAGGGGAAGACAGGAGAGGCTTGGGGGCTGGGGCAGCTGCCTCACAGAGTCTTCTCAGCTGGAACTCCAGCTGTTGAGAAGTAAGCCGTAGTGAGGCAAGTGGAGGAGAGAGGGAGGAGGGGGCCCAGGTTCTAGCTCCTAAGGAGACACAGGTCAGAATCCTGACGGTCAAGTATTTATGAGCATCTCTTCGCAGACCTGGGTGATATCTCAGATGGTGACACCTTACATTTCCCGGATGTTACAAGTAACGTTGTTTCTTCTCTCAATTACAAAAATTGAAAAAGTCAAGGCCACTTTCCAGGCAGAAGGCTGATCTCCTGTCCCACCCAGAACAAAATCTTCTGGCTCTCTCCCACCCAGTCCATTCACATGACCTCCACTCGAATCACTGCCAATAGCCCAACAAAATGTTCTCTGCAAGAGTAAGACACTTTCTTTTCTTAAAAAAAGTATTTTTTTTTACAAAGGAGGAACATACCCAGTGTTTACCTTTCTCAAACTGCCTGCTTAGAAGAAAAATGAGATGGGGTACAGAGTGCCTGGAGAATCCTGGGAGTGAGGGCAATGAGTGAATGGACATCCCCTGTCAGCCCTCCTGACATTTCTGTCATGTCTGTGGTCCTGTGTTCACATGTATACGAGCTGCTCTTCCCAGCATAGAGAGTGCCTTGGGTGTGTAGAGTGTTTTTCTTGTTCTCAGGCCAGAAGGACACTGGCTAACCCCCAGTGTCTCCCTTGGTGTCCCTGGTGAGAGGGGAGCACCATGGCACAGGAGATGGCTGCCCAAGGGGATGGTGGAACCACGCACGTGGCCAGGGAGGGATCTGAGAGAGTGCCGTGCTCTGTGGAAGATTGAGCTCAGCTCTACCCACCCAGCACCCTTGCTTCCTCTTGCCCTTCCCTCTGACCACATCGCCTGCATGTCCCTCGTCAGCGGGTGTCTCCTGGGGAGGCTGCCCAGCTCACAGCACCAGCTCCTTTGTGGGACCTGCCCCTGACTCTGAGGAGTGGACTTGCAGAACCGTGTCTTACCACCCTCAGCTGAGAAGTGGAGGCTCAGCTGTGGAGCAGTGGATTCTCTCTCTTGGGGTATGAAGTAAAAATGGAGAACAGCAGAGACCAGGATCTGTTAGAATTGAGTCTCATTAATTGAGTCTACAGTGTTCTAGAGCAGTAGTCGCCAAGCATTGTTTTTTCATTATGCATGGGGTTAAAAAATGGGCATGTGTTCCCAATACATTTATAGATCATATACATGTACTACTATTACTATCACTATCCTAAGGCATACTAAGCGTTTTTTTTTTTAAAATAAAAAGTTGCTATGGCCTTAGTGACAACAAGTATACCTAGTGCCCAGATCTTTCTAATACCATACTGCACCAGGAAGAAGCAGGTCTCCTTAGATAAATGGTTGATTCTAGGACTAGAGAAGGAAATATACTAAAGTTTAGCCTGGAGGGCATTGTAATGCTAGAAAGTAAGGACGTGATCAAATAAAACAACATAATAATGGGGATATGGGGATATGTCAAGGGGACACAGGAGCCAACTGAGAGAGCTCTTTGATGTGGGGGCGTCCTGTGCACTGTAGGATATTCAGCAGCGTCCCTCACCTCCACGTGTTAGATGCCTGTAGCATCCTTCCAGTGGTGACAGCCCAAAATATCTCCAAGTGTTGCCAAATGTCCCCCTTGGGGGGCAAAAATCATCCCCAGTTGAGAACCATTTGGCTTAAAGAAACACTTGATTGAGTGGGAGGGCTGGTGTTAGATAAAAAAAAGTTTAAGCACATTCTCATGAATAAAAAGTGGCCACCCTAATTTTGCCAACTACATGTACGTGTGTGTATGTGTGTGTGTTTATTTATTTATCATTGTTAGTTGAGTGAGAGGAAATGACTAGTTGATTATTTATACGGAGCCGGTTCTGAGCAGGAGATGACAGTGTCATAAAAGTCAGGAAGAACAAACAATAGAAACCTGGGAGAAAACAAGGAGCGGAGGAACCATATGTGTCTGAGGGTCTGAGAATGGGGAATGATGCTCCACATGCTGGTGAGAGGAGCTCTTTTGTTGCCTCCTATTAAACTCAAACATATTATTGAGCGCTTGCCCTGAACCAGGCTCATGCTATACACTGATCCTCTATGTAACCCTCCTTCACGTGCCACTTGCTTCTTGCAAAATCATTCCTTCCCTTAAGGTTCTCATGATGTTGACTAGAGGGCCTGGGGCATCCTTCTTGGCTCCACAGGGGGCCAGACTCCTCAGAGACAAACCACATGCTCAGGCCTTTCCCTGTCAGTGAAAATGTCTATAACTCCTTATCTCTACTCTCTGCTATATGTATATACATATGTGTGTGTGTGTGTGTGTGTGTGTGTGTGTGGTCAGTGAAAATGTCTATAACTCCTTATCTCTACTCTCTGCTATATGTATATACATATGTGTGTGTGTGTGTGTGTGTGTGTGTGTGTGTGTGTGTGTGTGTATATATATATATATATATGCCTAAGCGACCCAGTGACCGATCGACCAGTCTCTATGACGTTCACTGACCACCAGGGGGCAGATGCCAACGCAGGAGCTGCCCCCTGATGGTCAGTGAGCTCCCATAGTGGGAGTGCTGCTCAGCTGACCAACCTGTCCCTGTGGCCCACCAGCCTGGCGGCAGCCACTCACTCCCTCAGTAGTCTTGCAGATCCAGTCTCAGGAGAACAGGCTAGGCACCGATGGACTGGCGCCTCTGGCATGATCCCTACAGCACCACAGGCCTCCTGCAAGTCGGCCTTGGGCACCACCGTTGCTTCCCCTCCTTAGATGCTCTGCAAGAAAGAAATGATATAAAAGCAGCCGCCAGGTGGATCTCAACAATCTGCGCAAACATCAGTGGGACGGATCCAGATCCTGGGCTGGCAAGGGAGTCCCACCGCCCACCTGGAGGGCCAATTGTGCCCCGGCCCCCCAACTCCCCTCAGGATGGGCGCCAGATGCAAGGCTCATGGCTGGCGAGCACCGCTGCTGAGGTGCAAGCCTCTCCCAATTGGGACTGTCTGGGTGCGAGCCTGTGGCAGGCATAGCTAGGCCAGGATGAGTGGGAGCATCAGGCAGTGTTGGACTTGCCAGTTTCAGCCTGATCCCCGCAGGTCACCCTGAGGGACCCCACCTGTGCACAAATTCGTGCACCAGGCCTCTAGTGTGTGTGTGTGTGTGTGTGTGTGTGTGTGTGTGTATGTATACACACATATGCATAATTATTACATAATATACGTACACATGTAATAATCCTACATAATAAAAGCCTAATATGCTAAGTGTCTGGTTGTCCATTCAACCAATCAAAGTGCAATATGCTAATGATATGCTAAGGCTGCTCAACTGCTCGCTATGATATGCACTGACCACCAGGGGGCAGATGCTCTGAGCAGTAGGTTAGCTTGCTACTGGGGTCCAGCCGATTGGGACTGAGCGAGACGGGCCGGACACGCCCTGGAGCCCTCCCGTGGTCCCTCCCCAGCTGGCCAAATTCCTGCATCCCTCCCCGGCCCCGACTGCACTGGTGGGGTCCCTTGGCCTAGCTTGTGCCCTCTTGCAATCTGGGACCCCTTGCGGGATGTCGGAGAGCTGGTTTCGGCCCAATCCCACAGGCTAGGCCAAGGGACCCCACTGGTGCATGAATTCGTGCACTGGGCCTCTAGTATATACATAATGGAGTTAGCTAATGCCTTTATCACCTCATATAATTACTGTTTTTTATTTGTGGTGAGAAGATTTAAGATCTACTCTCTCAGCAACTTTCAAGTATATACAGTATTATTAACTATAATCACCTAGTTGTACATTAGATCCCCAGAATTTATTTATCATATAACTGGAAGTCAGCACCCTTGACCAAAATCTCCCCATTTCCCCCACCCTCCAAACCCCAGTAACCACTGTTTTACTGTTTGTTTGTTTTAAATATATATTTTCATTGGTTTCAGAGAGGAAGGGAGAGAAAGAAATAGAAACATCAATGATGAGGGAGAATAATTGATCGGCTGCCTTCTGTACACCCTACACTGGGGATCGAGCTTGCAACCCAGGCATGTGCTCTGACCAGGAATCAAACCATGACCTCTTGATTCATAGATTGATGCTCAACCACTGAACAACGCTGGCTGAGCTCTACTTTGTTTCTGTGAGTTGGCTTTTTTAGATTCCACATATAAGTGATATCATACAATATTTGTCTTTCTCTGTCTGACTTATGTCACTTAACATAATGTCCTCAAGGTTCCATCCTTGCAGTTGCAAATAGCAGGATTTCCTACTTTCTCATGGCTGAATAATATTTCATTGTATATATACCTCACATTCTCTTTATCCATTTGTCCATTTGACAGACACTTTTGGTTGTTTCTGTGTCTTGGCTATTGTGAGTAATGCTGCATTGAGCATGAGGGTGCAGATATCTCTTTGAGATCCTGATTTTATTTCTTTCAGACACATACCCTCTGTGGGTTATATATGTTCTTCTAAATCTTACCCTTCCTTACATATCCCCAATCAAATGTCACCTTTTCTATGATTTTCCCAATCAGAATTTTTTTTTTAATCTGCAAACTCCCATAGCTCTCCTAGTGCCCTGACAAAGGCACAAATAGCCTACATAGCTCTTCCCTAATAGATGGCAAACTGCCATTGTCATTAGAATACTATTATTATTTTTATTATTTATCATTATTATTATTTTAATCTTTGTATTTTTTGCTAACTCAGTGCTCAAAACTTTATTACTTAGATAAAAGCTATTTTAACTAAGATATAAATTTCCTTTAAGAAAGTAATGTGTCACCCCCTCATCTTGTTGACATATTTTAATTTCAATAGGAACTTTCTGGAGAAACATAATACTGAACTTAAAGTTGAGAGTGTGCATTTAAGGTTTGAAGTCATGTTAATTAGGGGCAGGTTTCAGTTCTGACTCCAAATTCTATCCTGTGGGCGGAGGCCTAATCTACTTATGCCTGAGACTTGCTTTAACTTTAATTCTTAGTACATGGGGATCAAGGTTGAGGAATTGGATTCTTATAAAAAATATTCCTTTTAGACACTGTTTGTGTTAGCCTTTTCTGTTTAGCCAACATCCCCAAACTAAGAGATTTAAGGTGACAATAAAATATTTTTCAAGATACTGTGGCTGGTGATGTAGTTCCTCTGCTGGTTTCCCCTGGGGTCACTCACATACTACGTTCAGCTTGTGGGTGAGCTGGGCCAGTGGATCTAAGATGCCCTCACTCATATGATTGGCAGGTGGTGCTGGCTCTTGACCTGGATACCGGGGTTCTCCTCCATATGGCCTCTCATTCTCCAGGAAGGTAGATCAGCTTCCTTTACGGCTGCCTCAAGGTAGCATTCCAAGGTGGCAAGAGCAGAAGCAACAAGGCCCAGGCTCCAGAATTCATACAGCATCAGTTCTACAACATCCAATTGGTCAGAGCAAGTCACAGAGCCATCCCAGAATAAAAGATATGGAAACAGACTCTGTCTCATGATGGGAGGAGCCTATGTAATCTATCTCAGACAACTACGTGACATCTCCATGATTCAGACCCCAATAACTGAGATTACTACTTAATGCTTTTCAAAAGTCCTCTTCTTATTTTGCTCTAAAAAAGGCAGAGGAAGGAGTGTCAATGGTATGATAGATTTCTCTCTTTGCCCAGAGATAGGAGAATTTGACCTGTCTTATTTGTGGGGAAGAAGCCCTCCCTGGTTAACCATAATATCAGGAAAACTAATCATTTCCCTCTAAGTGTTGGCAGGAAACTGCCCATTTGCCAAATCATTCCTTGCAGGTGGTAGTAACTTTCTAAAAATTGCATCTTATCTAAGCCTAAGAATATGAAGTAACCAGAAGTGTATTATAATAAAACTATATTTCTAAAATATTGAGCTTGACTAAGAAGAATTCAGAGGCAGGAGAAGAGATTCTATCATTCATTGAAAGTTGAATAGTTCTCCCAACTATAGTCTCTTCTCTGCCCCCAACAATTTGTAAATAAGAATGAGTGAGATACAGTGAATTCCTTGGTCATACCCCTCAACTCAAACCTGAGAGAACATTTCATATAACATCCCTTTGCACAGTCAGGGAAGGGGAAATGTATGTATTCCCCCAGCACCTCATTCAGTGCTCACAACCATGCTCAGAGGAAAGGAGTAGCATTATAGAGCTGGGGAAATAGTTTCTTACAGGTTAAGAAAGTGTTTAATGTCTCATAACTGGTAAGAATTAGAACTGGAATTTGTGTTAGTTCCAGGTCTGAAGCTAGACTCACCCCCACTGCCCGATCTCCCAGGAGGGGGTAAAAAAGACATGCCAGATAGATCATGCCTTAGATAAAGGAATACAAGAAGCCAGCAATGCTGCAATGAGGAAAAGAATCCCAAAGAGTTTTAAGTGTTGGAGGGACTTTTTGAGATGGCCCAGGAGCACAATGTTATTCTATCCCTATCTTTAAAAGAAAGATCCAACAAAAACATATTTTTTAAGTAAACAGGGTGGAGAGAGATGGAAGAGTGGCTACAGACTGAAGATGTGTGCGCTGGCCTCCACTGAGGTCTTTGTGACCATTAGCCAAGGGGAAGTTCAAAGAACTTTTGGAAGTGTTGTCCAGGCCAGCCTAGGCTTTCCAGCCAAGCATGTGATATGACTAGGACGAGGATATTTAAGGGTGATCCTGGGAAAAGCTATTGGCTCATTTCATTCAGTTCAGTCTGTCATTGTGTAGGGAAATTATTTGTCTTTTTACATAAGACTTTGTGCTTTTCAAGGAATTATCATCGCATACTGTATATACATAAGTATCTGGGGACAATCTATTGAGATATTAATTTTTGTCTTGTTTTCATATATAATTTTATGCATTGTCTCATTTGGGCAAGTAAAAAACCCAATACTCAGGAGGGAGCTGGGCCTCAGATGAAATATCCAGTGGCTGCCTGGGGTCTGATATCCAATATTGAGGCCTTGAGAGGGGAATGACCTGGTGCTGAGCTCCACATCTCGAGAAATTGTGTGTCTTGGCCTATCCCACTTGTGCTCATGATTGACTCATGATGAAGAAGGGGCCCACTGTATCTCACTAAAGGCAGACTTCAAAGCAAAAGGGAGTGAGGGAACCCCATTTTCATAGACTAAGGCCCAGGATAACCAAGGAATCCTTTCTAATGTGATGGGGGAGATAAGGGAGCCCACATATACTGGCATCAGATGTCCTGCTAGTTACATACATGGGAACCTGGAGCCAGATTTATCTGCTCTGGAAGAATAAGAAAGTGGTGGTCTCTTATACGCCAGTGTTTTGGGGCAAATATACTCATTACCATATATACACATATATAAGTGCTTATGGTGTTTTCTGCTGTTTCACATTCTTCGGTCTTTTTAAAATATATATTTGCATTGATTTCAGAGAGGAAAGGAGAGGGAGAGAAAGATAGAAATATCAATGATAAGAGAGAATCATTGATCGGCTGCCTCCTGCACATCCCACATTGGGGATCGTGCCCACAACTCGGACATGTGCCCTGATGGGGAATTGAACTGTGATCTCCTGGTTCATAGGTCAATGCTCAACCACTAAGCCACACTGGTTGGGCACATTCTTCAGTATTACTGGTCTTGTTAAGTCCTCAGGGAGGTCAACATAATTTCTTATACTTACATGTTGCTTCATTCTAAGCTCATAATAGTTGCCATAGTAGACATGTGTTGCTTTTGATGCTTGCAGTATATTGAAAGTATATTGAAGATTATAAACAAGATTCTTAAAATTTCCAACTATTTTAACAAGAGGAATCAGCCTAATGGTGCACCTGAGGGACAGTCTACTAGTCCCAGAAGCTGGCACAGGAGTCTCAACCCTGCCCTACATGTAGGATGGCTGGCATCTTGGTGCTCATTCCCTCTGTGGCATTCATGATCATGTGGAGAGATTTCGTCCAGTGCTCACCTTTGGAAAAGACACTGCCCATTACTAATATCCTCCCCACTCTTTCCCTCATTTCATCTATAGCCGATGACCCCAATCCTCTAGAAACCAGCACCAATTGCCTTGTAGCTTAGGATTTTGAGTAGAGCTTCCTTTTCAAGGTAAGGGTAATTATGTGCTATATTACATTGAGAGCTAGGCTGACTTTTAGCAAGGCAGGCTCTGCTCTGCTGCTGTTTTCATTTATATAAAGGGGTGCTTGGATGGGTGTGGGTGGGTCAGGGGTCCTCTGGCCCTCAGAGGCCACTTTCCATGGTTGGGCAATGGGAAGTCATAGGTGTCAAATTGAGCCACTAAGGGTGATATTCATATTCTCCACATTCTTCAGGGTGAGTTTGTGTGTGTGTGTGTGGGGGGGGCGGGGTTGGGGAGGAGGTGAGCTCAGAGTCCAATTCTCCACCTACTCTGAAAGTATTTGATGAGTGGAGATACAGAATGTTGAGTACAAAGGGTTGTTGTTGTTGTTTTTTAAACAAGTTTACATAGGTGAATGTCTCTAGCATACCTGATACTATCAGATTTGGAAACTGGGCTTTCCATTTGGGAAATGAGGAAGTATGGTGATTTACTTAAAGGCTATATCCTTAAAAAAAGTTATCCTTCTGTTTTCTATGCACATAAGTAATGTATTTTTATTGTAGAAAATTTGGAAGAACCAAAACCACAAAGACAAAATGAAAAGTACTGATAATTCTGCTATTAATATTTGTGTGTAAAGTTAAAAAATATTGTATATATTGTGGGCATAGTATATAATATGATGTGATATATAAAATATCAAAATATCATATTGTATTATATTACTATTTTTTTCCTATGAAATTGAAAACATTATATTGCAGCTTAAATGATTTGTATTTTCAGATTCTCTTAAAAGTGAAAAATATAAGTGAATACTTGATGGAAAGATAAATGAATGAACTCATACATTAATGAACAAATGCATGAGCAAGTTCATTTTCCACTTGGCAAGGGAGGATTTACAACCCTTGTGAAAATGTTAAACTAGAGGAAATCTGAGAGATTTAGACTAACCACCTCATAATGGAATGATATTTCACTTCATCCTGACTCTATCCCCAAAACACACACCCACACATACATGCATCATTGAAATACTAGCTCTAGTTTGTCTCACTGTGAACTTGCCTGGAAGAAGTTGGCTTCTATAGACTCAACTCTAAAAAAAATACAAACAATGAAGCTCTCTGCTTCTGTCTCTCTCTCTCTTTTACACACACACATACCACCACCAATGCCACCTTTCCCCAAATGTAAATAAATCACTCATGTGGGAAGCCCTTATGTAATTTTAGAGATTATATCATTGCTTATGTTGGGATGAATATTAGGTGTTATCTTTCTTTTTTTTCTTTCTGGCATTACAATCTTTCTCTTCGAGATAAACTAGGATTTAACAAATAAAGCTCCAGATGAAACCTGCCCAGTTCTTTTGAGGTCAACTGCATCTGACTCCAGCAAATGTTAAATTACTTTGAGACTTCAGTTGTACTCTTCTGTCTTCCAAACATTGTAGAAAGATGAGAACTGAGAAAACAAACATAAGTAAAAAAAATATGGGATAGGAGTAATCAGATCTCATTTCCCTCTCCTCCAATTTTGGTTAGAGATTAAGAACAGGGTTCTGGTAATAGAGAGACCTGACCTGAATCCTGACTTTGCTACACATAGTCCTGTGTCCTTGAATGCTTACCTCAACCTCTTAAAGTTCCAGTTGTCCCATTAATAAAATGAGGGTAATAGTAGTTCTATTTTATAAGATCATTGTTAGGATTAAACAAAATAGTAGATGTGCAGTACTTGGAACAGGGACTTTTAAATCTAAGCAATTTTATTTGATTATAATAATTAGGCTTTTCTTAATTCAATATTGTTGGGCTAGCATTAATTTGACACTAAAGAATTATAGAATGAACCACAGAATTCATTATAAGTTTCCTTCTCAAATACTGATTCAATTTAGTTTTGTATCTTTAATGTGAATACAAACATGGATAGCATTTATGAGCAGCTGATAGGAAGCATTCAGACAATTCCCTGCTTATAGAAAAAATCTAATATGGTAAAAACAAATGAACACCCAATTGAACCTTCCTAGAACTTCTAACTACATATAGCATGCCATTATCCACAGTTATATTTTTTGTCTCTTGGTTCCAGTATAATACCCAGAGTATAAATTAATGGCCTTGACTGGCGAATTACCCAGTGCAGTCAATATTGCTTCATGAAAGTGGTTGTAAGAGAAACCTAATTCTGTTAAAGATTTAGTTACAAAGGGAAACGTCAAAGCCAATGAGGTATGATGCTGTCATGGGATTGGGGGTTAGCACCACGAAACTGATCATTCATGAGTCATTTTTTGGCTCGAATATGGGGAGCCTCCAGGGAGCACTAACAGGATTCGCAAATGTTCTGGCGGCCATCTCCGTGCTGTGTGCTGCACAAACCATGAGACTGGGCAAGAGAATCCAAAAGGGATAGTATTTCATGGCTTAATTCTTTCTGGTATGTTCAGAGTATCAGGGTTTGAGAGAACACTCGAGTTTGGTGTTGAATGAGATGGGGTGAGAAGACAGGACAACACATGGTGGTTTCACCCTTCCGGCATCTACGGAGATGTTCGCAGGGGCCCAGAGAGCTTCCTATCAGTTCATGAGAGAGGTGCAGAATCAGGATTGGGGCAAAAAGGAACACTCCCAGGTTTCCTGAGTTGATAGGAGATACAAAATAGACAAAAGAACCAAGGAAGAAAGAGACGGAAGCCAGACCCTGAAGTGTGTCCATCACCAGCACACATTCCATGGCTCCTCCTTGAAGGTCTGTGACATGTTTCTGAGCCATTTGTCACAAATGAAACTATAGATATTCCTTATAGACTGCAGTGAAATGGAACTGAATGTGACAGCACATTTTCTTCTCATGTTTCTCTTTTATCGGTGTGTTCACTGTCCCTGGGCCATCATGGTCTGCTCTCTCCAGCCTGCTAAAAACGGCATTCTGTATCCCATAGGCTCTCAATGCACCTCTGTCATGTGATTATTCCCTTACTAGGCATGACAGCATCCCTGGGTCCTATTTCTGTTGTAATATTTTCATGATAATCATGAGTGGGATGAGTTCATTGCCTGAACTGGAGGGCCATTTGTTCATGGACATACACGTACTTTTTAGTGTTCTTGCAGCCATGTTTATGGTCAACCAGAAAATGTCAGATAGCTTATGCATTGAAGAGGGAGAGCTAACCAGTCATATAGATGTCTTAAGAGTTTGGCATGAGAGCTGTTGATTCCCACCATGGCTTTCCAGTGTGTCTTCACAGGTAAGCCACTTCACTTCTCTGGGTCTCAGTTTCTGGAGGGAGTTAAGCTTTGTCTCAATTGTATCTTTTAGTTCAAATTTTAATTGCTGAATGATATGATATGTATATATCACATATATTAAAGTGTATGTATATATACAATAACTAAGAAGTGAATATATTGTTCTATATATATTCCTGCAAGCACCATGCCTGGTACATAGGAGTCACTCAATAAATATGTAATGAATGAGTTACTGTTTCTATGCACATAGGCACACATATACTTAAGCCACATCTGCATTATTAACTCTCAGTTGAGCTTAGTCCTTATACATGAACATAACTGAAGGGCTCCAGCCCCTTCCCTTGACCATGTGTGATTGCTACTTATAATGCTGGACACCTTGCAGTCATCCCATCTGGTTCCATGGAACTGGTGCAACCTCAGGGCTGGTGTTTGGGGCAGTTTACCCCCATCTACTCAGCACAGGAGGGTGAGAGCCCCTCTTCCAGCTGGAGCAATATTGGGAGTTGACAACTTTCTGGCAATCTGACTTGTTCCTTGGAATGAATTTTCTCATGGGACAATGAGTTACAGATTTGGTTTCTTGGGATAGTTTGCTGGAGGCTAAGACCAACAGTAGTTAGCATATCAATCTATATTCAGCAGGGCTGAAAATCAGCATAATATTGCCCTGCTGTTGGCCAAATGACTCAAGGCAATCCCCTGACCTGATAATCCTTTTACTATTTACCAAACTTTACCTTTGATATGCCTGTGTGCATCCCTAAAGAGCAAATGTGTATTCAAGTGAATAAAAGCAAAGGGGACCCAGAAGTCAGGGAGCCTCTCCACTAGAGAAAGGTTTTCCACCTGGCCCCCCATGCCTTCTAAATTCATATTTCTTGTCTAGTGTATTCATTTGTGAGTGGGCTCCTTTTCCAGATTCTGAACCTAAGCACAAATGGATGCGACATTCACAGTAGTTCATAAAAAAATCTTGTATGAGTCAGGGAAGAAACACATGACACTCAAATTAGGTAATTTAGGAGAGTTTCATAAGGATATTGTTTACAAAGATGTGAGCAGGGTATAGAGAAATTATAAGGGATAGTGCAGTAGCCTGGAGAATGGCAATGGGCCTCCTTAGATGTCACCTCTAGGCCTGAAGAAGCAATGGGAGGAGTAGTTATCAAAACTTGGGGACAGAGAAATTTGTTGGGAGGGCCACCACCAGGCCCCTTCTGTAAGAGACATGGCCACCTTGCGCTGACTGGGCAGGGAGCCAGGGGAATCAACATCCCCACCTCAATCTCCTCCCCACTGGGTTATGGCAGGGAACAAAGCAGACCAAGATCCCTGCCATTGGGGAACTTACATTTTGTCACGGGGAGACTTTCAGTAGACTCATATCAAGTAAGTAAATTGCATAGAGATTAGAAAAAGGTAAATATTAGTAAAAATGATAAAATGAAATAAGAAGAGAATGGGAGTATAAGACTGAGGGGCAAGATACATTTTATGATGTCACCGAGCAAAATTAGAAGGAAGTTGAGGATCAGTAATTACAATTCTGCTGAAATCAAACCCTACTTGGGTAATGCCAAGGATTTGCCAAGTAGCTATCTACCATTCTAGGTAGAGAGGGCAGCTGGAAAGTGGCCTCAAGACAGAGTGTGCCTGGCATGTTCTGAGAACACTGAGGAAGCTGAGTGGCTAGTATGGAGTGAATGAGTAAAGGGGCAGGAGATAGGAAGGGAGTCAGAGAGGAGATGGGCAACATGGGACTTTAACAGGTGTCATCTGTAAAATGCAAGTGACCTCAGGGATGTGGTTTAAGGATTAAATGAGATGATAATATAAGAAGTGCCTCGCACACTATCTAACATGTTTCTGTCCAATGAAAGTATGCAAGGCACAGATGTGACTTTAAATTTTCTAGTAGCCACATTTACAAATGTTAAAGAGGGTGCAATTAATCTTAATAATATTTTATTTTCCTTTGTATATCCATAATATTGTCATTCTGACATATAATAAATATTAATGAGGAATTTACATTTTTTAAAACAAAGCCTTCAGGATCTGGTGTTGCTTTATACTTATAGTACATCTCAATTCAACCAGTCATATTTTAAGTGCTGATTAGCCCTGTGTGGCTTGTAGCTACCATATTCAATAGTGCAGGTCTAGGATGTTTTAAATGCTTAATAAATGTTAAATATTAATATAAAAAACAATAGATATTTGGAGCTGCTTGGCTTTGGTTTTGAGGGAGGAGGAGATGGAAACGTTGGAGGCATGTGTCAGATGAAGGCATGATGCTGGGATCTGCTGGTTCTCCTTTTTTGTCTGTATGCCTCACATGGCCATTGCATCTAGGAACACAGATTTTTCAACTCAAAGTGACTAGAGAGAAGGGTCTTCACAGGAAAGATCTGGGACCAGCCTGTGGGTGACTCGAGGGGACAGGAATCTGAGTTCCCCATCTCCCGGGGTTCATCTGTCCCAGCTCCTGCTGCTTTCCCCTCTCACCACACCATGGATCAATTCATCCAGGTTTCTGCTTTGCCTTGTGTCACACCCAGAATTTCTACCCGAGGGGTTTCTCCATGGAAGGTGTCTGGTTTCAGGTTCTGGGCTGTGTTTTTAAATAACATTTCAGCACTTTGAGAGTGCCGTCATGGCAAAAGTGATGGTATTAGCTCAAGTGTTGGTACCAGGGGATGGAGCCATCCAGTTGGCTGCTCAGCGAAGGGTGCTGGGGAAGGCCCCACCTCTCAGCTGTTTTTCCACTAAAGATTTAATTAAACCACTGCTGTGTCAATATTGTTAGCATGCTTCCAGCCTCTCCCCTTGGATGGAAGCATGCCAGTCTCCATACACGGATTCAGGGGGGAACTGGGGCTCCTGGGAGGGAAACCAGCATTGGGAGGTGGCATAGAATTACTCCATCAAGAGGGCTGTGTGGTGTGGGGCTTCTGGTGGCTCCGTGGATTCTGACACTGTGGGTATGACAGTCTCAGGCTCTGGACACAGCTGCACGCCAGACGAGGAATAAGGGCCTCAAGTCCTGCTTCAAAGGCCTCTGTCAGAATTACTTCACTAACTTTTCCTCCTCCACCAGCTTCTCCCTTCCTCTCCTGAAAGGGTGTCCAGTGGATCAACTGGGGATGCCACCCTGTTTCTTTAGAACTACAATTCTTAGCCCTTCCTTCTTCTGTTCAAGCAGCTTATAACAACTTGAGTTTTATAACATCTGTCATGTCCCATCCTCTACAGGAAGACAAGGGAGGTGGTGCCACTATCCTCATTTTAAATGGTTCAGCAAATGCCATGAATGAGAGGTTAAGCACCTTGTTCAAGATCACGAAGCCTCAGACTTGGGATTTGACTTGACTGTGCTGCTTTCCAAAATAATAGTAACAATAAAAACAATGGTGGCAATATGTGGCAGGTACCCAATGAAAAGAAGCCATCATCACTACACAAATTAGATAAATGTATAATTGCCTTGCTGGCACCTCTTTCTCCCTGCTACTGGGCCAGGAATACTATCACTAAACAGGTTGCTTTGCATTTTAATGGGTAAAAGCAGATTCCCAAGGAGGCAGTGTCTCCTTCAGGCACTGTTAATTCTTGAGTGAAAGAGTGCCAAGTCCCGAGGAAAGGAGACTGGGTAGGAGCTTGAGTTAGCAGAGAAGAGGGGAGAATGAAAGGGCACAGGCTGCCAAGTAAGAATGGTTCAAAGATAGATTTCCTCCCTTTAATTTTGTGTGTGGCCCCCTATGCCAGATAGTGACTGCTCACTGATTAGTCCACAGGCCCCCGTCTCTGCATTTTCCAGGCTCCTTTGTAATTCAAGTCAATTGAAGTGGGGGGTATTGTGTGTCTCTCCCTGGCTATGAGGCCATTTATTTCCTCCATCTCTTCTATCCCCTACCTTGGTGATCTTGGAGACCACATGTTCCAATGTTCTTAGTTCTTAGTTCTCTCTGGCTGGACAGGGAATCCCCTGGCTTTCCTAATTTTTCCCCATTTATTTCCTCACCCAAAAGACACACTTGAATTTTACCTGTGAGTTGACAAATATCCCACATTGGTCCTTATCATTTAAAGTTTTTTTTTGCTATGGTCTGAGGGTTCTATCCACAGGAATATCAGGCCCATCATTTGCTTAGCCCAGCATGTTTTCTGCAGAAACATGGGGGAAAGAGGTAGGTGTCATCCTAGCTGACTTCTTTAAAGTCAGTCCTGAACTCACTCAACACTTCTCTGATTGCAGGGTTGGGTAGGCGCCTTTTGGTAAGATTATAGAGTGGTAAACATTAAGGGACCTTTGGGTCCACATAATCCAGTTTTTTTTTTTGCTCGAGGACACAGACTTAGTGACAGAGCTAGGGCTAAAATACTTAAAGATATTTCCTCTACTGGCTGCATTTTAGCTACTTAAAATGGACATGTTGGCATGTTCCTAATGCTCAGTCTTCACCCCTTTTCTTTCTCTGAGCTCTCATACAGGCTAAACTCATCCATTCCCACATATGTAAATGCTGTTTTATGCCCGTGGCTTCCAAATTTATATGTGTAAACTCCAGACTCCTATATCTTACTGCTTCTCACAATCTCTCCCTGGATGTCTTGCAGCTACCAGTATATCTAACTTCACATGTCCACAACAAAACTTTTGGTTATCCAACTGGTCTACCTCTCTCTATCCCCATGTCACTACTCTCACCCAGTCCACTATTATTGCTTATGTTGACTATTCCAGTAGCTCATATAGACTATTCTAACACTTCCTGAATTATTTTTTCTTCTTCTTTACCTAAACTCCAACCCATTCTCCACAAAGCAACCGGAACAATCTTCTAATTATGTAAACCAGATCATATCACAATTATCCATTCTCATGGCACATCGACTAAAATCCAAAATCCTCACTGTGGCCAGAAAGTCCTCATGATTCAGCCCCTGCTTACCTCTAACTGAACTTCATCTCGCTGTCACCCTTGGTCTATCTGGTTAAGCCACATTGGCCTTCTCTTAGTTTCTCAAATGTGCTAACTTTCCCCTGCCTCTGGGTCCCCAGCTGCATTATTCTTCTGCTTGGGAGCACGCTTCCTTCTGCTCCTCTCACTCTAGGCCTCAGCTTAAACATAACATCCTCCAATGGGCCTTTTCTGATGAGCTGTTCTTCTCTCAGTCAGCCCTTTACTTGTCCTTTCACAGTAGCCATTTGAAATTCTTTAATAAATATTTTCTTTTGCTCAAACTCGTTTATTGTCACTACTCTGTAGGTACTATAAGAGCAATCTACTGCCGGGCTCACTGTAGTGTATTTGTTAAAAGAAAATCTGAACTCATCATGCATCCCCTCCAAGACAGTAGATTCTCGTACCTTCTCAGTCAGAGGTTTTGCTTCCCTGATTAGATCATCATCAACAAAATTCTTCTTCTTCTTCTTTTTTTTTTTTTTTTTTTTTTGCTTAGAATTCTGCTTCTTTTCATATAAATCCTGGAATCTGAAGGCTTGTTTGGCAGAAGCTATGCTGTTGGCTTACTTGTTTTACTTTGGAAAACATGAAATGCTTTGTAAACTGCAAAGACCAGTAGAAGCATATCTACATGTCTTATAACCACCATCTATTCTTTCTGACCTCCTTCTATGCTCACTGCTTTGGAGAATCCCAATTCAAGCAGATAAGTTAGAATCATCATTTCCAACACTTTGAGTCTTGTGATCTTTAAGGAATGACCCCAACCCCTTTACATTCATAGACGTAATCTATAGAAGTAAATCAGAATGGAACAACGTTGCAAGAGAAAGACGGGCTTGAAGAATCCACTGGGAAGAATCCATTTGCTGGCCAGCAAGCAACTTCGGTCACATGGTTTGTCCATAGCCCAGAGGGGGATACCACAGAAGTGGGAGGGTTTGTAGAAGATTCTGACTCTGTACTGACCTGGTCATCTGCTTGGATAAATTCCAGCCTGGTGTTGCTTCCTTTATTATGTATTTCAGATTGGTCTTTCTAAAGGTGATGTGAGCCAGAGAGACCTAAATACATGAGTTGTTCATATGGAAATAATTTTCAAAAACAAATCCCTGGGTTTCTAAAAGCAAGGTTCTCTGGTGCACTCCTGAATATAAGAACATAGCCCGTCATTCCATGAAAAATTTCCTAGGCATGTGGCTATTTGTAAAGCTGAAAGTAAAGAAATAATTGGAGATCACAGGTACATCACCATGAGCTCTTCCAAGGTGAGAGGATTGTCCATCCCAAGTTCACCTCTACGACTTTCTTGAACTTTCACATTTGCTGGATACACAGCATACTGGTTTCATCTGTGCCAGATAATAAAATCCCATGAGCCTGTGTTTGTGAAGCTGCTCTGTCAACAAGAAGTTTGCCCACGGCCATGTACCATCTGACATTTATTAAATACTTTTGATGGACACACTTTAAAACATAGGAAAAAAACATTTTGAAAGCCCAAATAAGTGTTTTCTTAACTCAGAAAACAGATGACCTACATCTGGCCCCGTCAGCTGCCTTGTACAAGAACCCCAACCCATTTTCCATATTTTAATGCAAATGCAGTTCCAAACACAAGTTGCCACTGGCAGAAGAAAGCAAGCAGTTTCCCGCACGGCCCAACTTCACCTCAGCCTTTGCTAATGTTGGCCCAGGTTCAGCAGCAACAGCGATGCCATGCACCTGGGGCCTGGGCTCCTGCACCTCCCCGAGTTCCCAGGCAGCCCTGGGCTGGAGGCACCAAGAACAAACACCTTATTTCTCAGCCTGCTTCTCCACCCTGCCCCCAGGCCGGGCCTTTCTCTCCCTCTGCTCTGTCACCCAGCTGGGAACCTCTTCCTACCACATCTTCCCACCACAGGGAGCAGTGGTCTGGGACCCAGAAGACTTGGCCCGTGGTTTGCATCTGTCTCCCAGAGCAGGAGGATTTACAGAGCCCGGATTTGAGGTTATTTGGAGCTAATGATCAGTGAGGTGTCTTTAAGCTTGTGGAGCCGACTGTGCCGATTTAGCCAGTTCGTCTGGATCAATGCCATCCAGGGTTTCCTTTTGTTCAACTTAAGAAACTCATGTCAGTGTGCAGGATGGGCCCCCAGCGGGAGAGCTGACACTGTAGAGACAATTTATTAGCAGATGCTTTGTTAAACCTCAGCTGTTCTCTTCAGTGTGACAGGAAGATATTTGTTCAGGTGATGAGCTTGAGTGGGCCTCAGGCCAGACCCCCTTCCCCGGGGACCACCCTTCCAGCGCTGAAAGGCAAGAGTCTCCACACTGGCTTAATCCTGGATCCTCTCAACCCGAAGAATCTGCCCAAATTCTCTCAATTACATTTCAAGGTTTTGGCAGCTAGAATGACGGGGGGCCAGGTACAGACCACACGGGCTGGGCTGAAAATCTGCATTGGAAGGTCCCACCACAGGTGGGTCTTCTTGCCTTTCTCCGTGTGGTTGGTCACCCTACAGGGGTGGTTTGTTCATGACGCCTGGGTGGTATCAGGCTAGGGCAGCTAGTCTCCAGAGGCCTACCATTCATATGCATTTGCAACTGATTTGTCAACTAGCTCATTGGATTATCCTTGGTAAGACCTCAGGGGTACAGGGAGTTTTGAGGCTTTGAATTTTCAATTTTAAAGTTCTTGTTATTAAAAAAAAAAAGACAGGAAGAAGCACCACATAGGTCTTATTAAAACTTATATTTAAATGTTCAGTCTACTTGGTATATTTCCAGAATTCCTAGCTAGAAATGACAACCAAGACAGAATTGGAGATGTTGTGAATGTGAAGATTGGGGCAAACAGTCACTCTACCCCCAGCATCTGCCTGTCAGACTTGGTCAGTGCTTCCCCTATAGGCAGTGGCTCTGGGTCTAGACTCTTTATGGCCCTTTGGTGTCACCAAAAGTTCAGCATGTTTTTGATGCCAACTAAGAGGTACACTCCAGTGGTTTTCAACCTTCCTAATGCCACGACCCTTTAATACCCCAACCATAAAATTATTTTCGTTGCTACTTCATAACTGTAATTTTGCTACTGTTATGAATTGTAATGTAAATATCTGATATGCAGGATGTATTTTCATTGTTCGCGACCCACAGGTTGAGAACCACTGGTTAGAAGATGGCCTCTTAGCAATAGTTTTACTGTTAGAGGTTGATGATATCCTTGGTAAGTTTTTAACCAGTGGTGACTGCCATTTCCTCTTTATTTTGTTTTTGAAAATGGTATTTGCTATGGGACCCAGGATGCTAATGGCTGCCCCATCTAAGGTATTCTATCACTGTATCCTGCTACCCACCACTTCAGGTTCTCTCAAGACTCCAGGGAAAGAAAAAAAAATCTTCTTTTGGGTGCTACCCATCATTGAGTTCACCACGGTAGTGGTCCTGAAATTTCCTTGCAGGGAGTGATTCTAGAAAGGATGAGGGCACACAACACACGTTCCATCTGCTCTTCCACATGTTGCAGGTCACGTGAGTAGTTCTGACCAATGGGCTTGAGGCAAAAGTGGTTTGTGTCAAACTGGAGACCAACTCATGGATACAGAGAACAGAGAGACAGCTGTCAGAATGGAGGAGGTTGGGGGCTGGGTGAGAAGGGTGAAGGGATTAAGCAAAGAAAAAAAAAGAGAGACTCATGGACATAGACAATAGTGTGGTGATTGCCAGAGGGAAAAGGAGGTGGGAGAGTAGGAAGGTAAAGGGGGTAAATAGTGATGGAAAGAGACTTGACTTGGGATGGTAAACACAATACAGTATAGAAATGATGGCTTATAGAACTGTACACCTGAAGTCTACATAATTTTATTAACCAATGCCACCCAATAAATTCAACTAAAAAAGTGATTTGTGTCATTTCTGGACTACAGTGTCCTAGAGTTGAAACTTTATCCTTTTCAATTGTGTCTTCCCTTCCTATGGGGTCAGAAGAAGTTGTAAATGGTAGAGCCTTGTTCCTGCAGAGTAACCCCCACCTCCCTGCTGTATGCCTGAACATACAGCAGAGTGGGAAATAAACTTTTGGTGTGCAAAGCCGTTGAGATTTCAGACTCATTTGTTACCACTGCATAGCTTAACCAATCCTGAATGATACAACATATATTCTAAGTACATTTTAGTTAAACTGTTGAATCTTAGAATATTTAAAATACTCTGTGTATGCATGTTATTGTATGTATGAAAAATATATAATTTAAAATTTTGGGCTCATAAAATATTTCATGTGCAACAAACAAAATGAATCACAAATTAGCATCTCTTTTTGTTTTTGTTGTCTTTTTATTTTTTTCACATATTAAGCACATGATGCTAAGACTGTTACCCAATATGAACAGCAGAATTAGGAATCTATAAATTAAATTTTCTCTGCAGTGAATGAAACAAGATACAGTCTATGGACTCAGGAAGCTTGGTAGAATGGGAAAGGCCAGGAATAGGAATCAGGAGATTTAGAAGCTAGGGGATATTTTGGGCCATCCTTTGGGCTGAGGCTGAATTCGTTCTCCAAGATCCTTCCTCACATATTCAGTCGCACATCGGTCTATCTCTATCCCCTTCGGAACTGCTGTGGCAGTGGTTGTCTGTGCTTCACCTCAGTTATGTTCTGTCTCCTGTTGCTCATCCATTCATTCACAGATTTGCTGTGCGAGGGGAACTCGGAGACCTAAGCTAGCCGGTAAAGACCTCATAGTTTAATGAGAAGTTCCCTTACAATCTACTCAGAATTTCACAGTTGTTAGGTTTGCTCCCTCCGTGTGGGGAGGCTAATTCCCATGAATCTCCCACATGCCCTGGCACCTTGCTGGCAGCGTGGAGGCTGACACATGAGTCTTCCGGGCACACTCATCAGTCTGTGTGTCTCACTTGATCTTCATTAAAATCCATTCTCACAGTAAAGTGGTTCTCTTTGTTTTAGTTCAGCTCCATTTGCCCATCCTCTAGGGTCTGCTTTGGGTTGCTTCAGGTTATGTAATTCTGGCAAAGCTGTCTTGATTTTCCATCCCTACAACCTATTCAAAGGTAGCCAGGTTTTGCATTCGGTAGCAAGCAACTGTGAAGACTTCTGCATTTGATGGGATGGAGGCTGTGAGGTGGGCCAACACCCTGCTCATGAATATGCTCTCTTAAAATGTCACTAGCATGAAATGCAGCGTTTCATGCGAAGAACATGTCAAGCACCTCCCCTTCTCCATCACTGACATTCAACTTGACATGTACTCTTTCTACATACAAGTCAAAGCAAGACTTTTCCAAGTGTCAGCATCACAAGCTCAAGCTAGTTCTTGGCAGGGAGCTGGGTTTCCTGTAGCCCCTGGCAGAGTATTAGTAACCAAAGTGCAGCAGGCTGAGCAGAGCCTCACCAAACGGACTGGGGCCTCCCCAGGTGTGAAAGCGCACCCCAGTCCCAGCCTGCCCAATGCTCTAAAGACATCAGCCCCTGCTCCCAAGGGGTTCAGGGCATGCAGTGAAGTATGACATAGTGGTATTCTTTTATTTATTAGCTTTTGTAAGGTGAAGAGCCAGCTTCTCTCTGATGCAGAGAACAGCGGTAGGCAAACAACCGGTGTTTGTCGGCAATAAGATGCAGAAGAGAAAGCCCAAGCAGAGCGGGGCAGCTCTCGCGCTCATCGTGCCAAAACCCTGTCAAAGAATACTTTGCAAACTCAATGGTAATCAGTGCCACCCAAGCTCACCAGAGGTTCCAATGAAAACCCTTTCCACCTTTGGTTGAATGTGGCCTGAGACTAGCATTTGGTGAGAATATCTTGTTTCCAGGCACGCCAGACAGCCGAATACAAAAGTGACTCGTTTGATATTGATAAATAATGTGACACATGATTCCCCCCATAGAAATTGTGCAAATCCCTAATTATGAGGGCGCCTTCTCAGGGGCACATTAGAATATTGAGCTAAATTGAGTTATCCTCACCTTTGCCAAGGCTTTTATGCAACTGCACAGTAAGCTGCCCTTAGAAGTTTTTGCTTTTGTTTGTAAATCATGGGTTCAGCTTGCACTAAGGTTTCCAGGAATTAAATAGGAAAAAAAAAAAAAGGTCCGGAAAAAATTACATAGAGTGAGATTCCTAAAATAGGGTTTCCCCGCCTTTTGGTGAACAGGTCACAAGATTGCAATTCTAAACAATCTCACAATTAATTCCTGAGCTATGCAGTCCAATTAGAACAAATGCTTCCTTTCTGGTTTAATTAGAGATGAAGACGCGCCTGTGATCTTATTTGTATAAAATACGTGCTCATTGAACAAGGCTTGGACCAGGTTCAGCTTGTTAGAAGTGCCGTGAAAAGGGAGATTTCTCTCACCGTCTCTGGCCCCTTTAACCCCTTACAGGCCCTGAATGAACTTCTTAGATACAAAGACTATAAAGAGTATTTTGTGGAAACCTGGTGAACTTAAAAGCAGGGATGTGTTTATTGAAACTGTTGATAAATAAACCCGTCCATCCTCTCACCTTCACACACTCAGCATCTCCCCACCCTGTCCCCACGCCACTGTAGGCGGGAACTCAAGTCGCCAGTCGGATGAAGGCCACGCTAGGGTAGAAAGAACAGGCTTCTGTGTGATGTGTTCCTTCAAGCCTCACTACTCGGAGTGTGAGCTGTGGGCAGCGGCAGCAGCGTGGCCGGGAGCTCATTGGAACGCAGCATCTTGAATCCCCACCCCAGACTTAGGAGAATCTGCGTTTCATCAAGATCCTCAGGTGATTCAGCAAATGATGGAGATTTTATTTTGAAAAATGAAGGTTGTTGGGAGCCCCTAAGAATGCCACTTCACTTGAAGAGAAGCTGGTCCCTGGTCCCCTCTCTTCAACAGGGGATTGCCAGCTCATGTGTATGTCTTATTTGTGTTCATTACAACCACAAAAACTGTGTCATTTGGCACTTCTAAAAATATAATAAAAGAATGAATAATGAGGTATAATGATAGATACTAAAAAGGAAAAACACTATCTGTGTATATTTTGTGCAATTCCAGGGTAATACACTTGCAAAATACTAGAAAATAATGATTTTCTAACAAATATAAAGCAATAAAATTGTCCCAATGATAGAAAAATAAACATATAAAAACCCCACCTAGCTCTGTTGATTTTCATAGCCGTATCCATTTAATATGCAAAGAATAGACAACCCCTACATTGTTAAACTTTTCTGGCATATAAAAAATTACAGAAAATTCTCCAATTCATTTAAAATCTATCATAATCTTTTAATATCAAAATTTGAGAAAGGTGAAACTGAAACAATAATTATAGAACCACAAATGTGAATAAAGTGACAACTTTTAAATAAGAAATTAGCAAATAAAATCCAGCAATATACTGAAAGAGAGAATATTACAGAATAACCCAGTTGGGTTAATAATTGAAAGAATGAATGGTTCACCATCAGGAAATCTGGAAACAGAATTCTTGAATCAATTAAAGGAGATAAACTGAATAATGATATCAGTGGGCTCTAAAGAAGCATGTATAAAATCTGGAAGATGTTCTTCATAAAAGCTCTACCTCAGCTTAGACAGAAGTAAACTGAGTAAATATGCCAAAGATTGTGAACAAACACGTGAAGGGTAAAATGATAAAGCTGCTTCCAATAATGCAAGGATAAGAGGGTACCACTATCACCACTGTTATTCAACAGTGTTTGAAAATTAATTGAGCAGAATAAATGTTAAAATTATAAATCCTTATAATCTTTGTTTTCAGAAAACATTGATGTATTCTTAGAAAACTTGAAAGATTATTTTTAAAAACATTTAGAATTCATAGGAGATTTTGATAAAATATTTTGATATTCAATTAGTTCTTTTGTCTGGTAATGTGATAATTAGAAAAGGGAATGGGGAAACTCCCATTTAAAATAAATACAAAACTATGAAATAACCAGGCATAAACTTAATAAGAATGAATAATACTACAAAACTTTATTGAAGGACGTAAACCAAGGTAGAAACAAATAGAGAAATGAAACACGTTCTTAGAGGAAAGATTTAATATCTCAAGTTCCACCCTGATGAAATTGGTGACTACAGGAAAGTGATTTCCCACCAGGGATTCTTTTATTATGGAATTAGGAATTGTATTATGGGGTTATGGATATATTATTGTTATAGCATCAGGAATCATACTTCTTGATTTCAAATATCCAAGTACAAATGTGTAAGAATTTTCCATAAAAATTGGGAAAAGGAAAATATTGAAGGGGTAGCAGAGAGGATTTGTCCAGAGAGATGTGAAAATATACTATAAAGCTTCTGGGATCAAATAGCATGGCATTGAAGTCAGAGCAGGGAAACGCTCCGTGAGCCCCGAGGCTTGCAGGACAGGCAGCTCTGGAGGAAAATGCAAATTACAGGAGAAAGACGTACAGAGAGTTTGAAAATTGGTATTTGTGCATGTCTGTTGGGATCTGACAAACCTAAAATGTGTGTTATTTTAAGCTGTAATGGCAAAAAGTAAACATAATCCTATTCTGGATCATCGGATGGGCACTGGTAACCAGGGACTGCCACAAAACCGTGTCATATTTGCATTTATAACTACGAAGCATTTACAATTGTACTGGTGGTAATTCGCACTGATTTGATACTCCTGTGCTGATAAGAACAGAGGTAGGTTGAAGACATTGACGATGTGTTGAGAGCCAAATTCCAGTCTGGCTTAGTGACAGCAAAATTTGACATCGGTTTGAACAGCATGCAAGCATGAGGCCTTCACGTGACAAGTCATATTTCGGCACACCCAACACACAGGACCTGCCCTGTAGCCCTGAACACCCAGTTCACGGCTGGCCAACAACTTTGTCGTGGCAGCACACTGGAATAATTTGAAGTTCCCCAGTTTTTTAGTTTTATTTGTATTTAATTTGCAAAGCAAATCTAGTTTGATAGTTGTAGCGCTATAAGAATAAGGAGTGTAAACCTACCAATGTTTGCATATTATACCAAAAAATAACTTAAGTTGAAAAATACTTTGGCATAGGCTCAAGAATAGAAAAACAGACTAGTAGAAAGATCAGAGACACTGTAGAGAGAGTTTGGAATTGAAGGTATATTTAGTGAACTAAATAGGAGATAATTTTTTTTTCTGGGATGGTTGAGGGACCCTTCATCAGAAATGTGACTTTTGTCTTGCACCTGAAAGGAAAGTGGGAAGGGAGGGAAGGTTACCCAGGCCTGGACCAACCTTCTCCGAGATAGAACGCTAGCCTGGCACAGCAGTTTGGAAGCTGGAACAGCATGCCCGAGGCCCAGAGGCGTAGCAGGGCAGGGTTGGGTCAGTGTAGCTCTATCTGATGGTGAGGCGAGGTGGGGGAAGAGGAGGAAACGGAAGCATCAGGTTTTCTCCTGATCTTTTTAGCTGGAGAAACAAATTTACAAACAGTTTAGGGATATTTTCCAAGAGGGTTGAGTAAATTCACATCAGAGACAGAACTGTGGTAAAATCTATGTTCCCTATCAAATTCATAAGTTGGGGGGGGGGTGCAGCCCAGCAAAGCCCCCAAAGCAAGAGACTGTGAAAAGTGACTCCTTGTATTCAAGATGCAGCAGCTTGTTGGATCTTGAGGGCCCTGTTCTCAGCCAGTTTGCTCACATTCCTAGGAGACGGCTGGCTTCGGCATCCATGTAATCCTCGCCAGAACGGGAAGCCCCCAAGCGAGGTAGAAGACAAAATATTTTTGTCATTTGACATGATAAAGCGTGTGGCTCTTGAGTAAGAAGTACTGGCACGACCGTGGGCGAGTTCTGTCTTATCCCATCCACTCCGTCCCCAGTGGGAAAAAGTCTCCGCCAGCCAGCACAGCAGAGGGGTCCTCCGGGGGGCCTGGGAGGGGCAGAGCCATGCCCTTTCTGTGTGCACCATCTGTGGCCTTGACTTTCCACAGGCATGGATTCTGCCACCTGTTCAGTGGAGGGTGGTGGTGGTGTTTTTTTGGTGTGTTTTTTTGCAGGTCAGTGTGCCTTCTCCTGGTCCCCTTAGAAGTACCCAGATGGGGACTGCTGGTGGTGGTGTACTAAGACCCAAAAGGAGAGAGCCTGCAGTGCCAGCAGCGCTTGCAGATGGCTGGCTGAAAACATTTGTTTCACAGGACAGACACTATAAATAGGATGTGGATCAGCAAGAAGGCAGCAGTTTGCATGGGTGGCCTAGTCTTCATGGCCGAGGTATTTCCCAGAAGCACGCACCACTGGGGCTGGCTCTGGATCCAATGAAGCTGCAAAGTCGTCACTGCAGCATGGCTCGCAGCTGCCCCCACCGGAAGTCCTTTCCCTCACTGTTCCAAACCCATCTGCCATCGTATCCAGAAACTTCCATGAGAGGCTTGGGGCTCTTACCCATTGAAGTTTCCAAAGCATGGAAAAGCCTGTCTCGAGTGTGTGTGTGTGTGTGTGTGTGTGTGTGTGTGTGTGTGTGTGTGTGCAGAAACTCCCAACCAGTGGGATCTCTGCTCCCGTCAGTAATGAAAGCAGGGGACCTTGATGTGAGAGAGGGTCAGGCCTGTCTGCGGTATCTTGTCTCCTGCTTGCAGCCCATGTGGGTCAGCCGGAGGCCGAGGTGAGAACAGGAGTGGGGAGGAGGGTAGGAAGACAGTGCTTATTCAGCCCAGCAGCCGATCAACTGGCCAGAGGGAACAAAATAAGTGGGAAAACAGCATTTGTCCGAGACAGAACGCTAGCTCAGCACAGCGGTCTGGAAGCTGGTTATAATAAAACTTCCACATGGTTGGAAGGGAACCATGGGCCTCCTTTGCTGTGCTCCCCAAACATTTGTTTCCCATCCCCATTTAGAAACAAATGAAGGCACTGTGTGGGGTTCTCTGCCATCCATGATCTCAGTCAAACCTCACAATGTTAGGTCCTTTGACAAAGGGGGACATCACGGCTCAGAAGGTGAATAGAGTAGGATTGCAAACCCAGGTCTTTGGTGGGCACTAACAGAAGTTCGCAGTCCTGCTCTTCTCGGGAATAATAGAAATACACCTTTTTTTAAAAAAAGATTTTTTAAAATTGATTTTTAGAGAAAGAGGGAGGGAGAGGGAGAGAGAGAGAGAAACATGGATGTGAGAGTGAAATATCAATTGGCTACCTCCTGCACACCCCCTATTGGGGATTGAGCCTGCAACCTGGGCATGTGCCCTGACCAGGAATCAATCCAACAGGCCACCTTTTGGTGCATGGGATGAAGCCCAACCAACTGAGCCACACTGGCCAGGGCTAATGGAGATATTCTTTTTTTTTAAAAAAAATTTATTTTATTGATTTTTTACAGAGAGGAGGGGAGAGGTATAGAGAGCTAGAAACATCGATGAGAGAGAAACATCGATCAGCTGCCTCCTGCACACCCCTACTGGGGATATGCCCACAACCAAGGTACATGCCCTTGACCGGAATCGAACCTGGGACCCTTCAGTCTGCAGGCCGACGCTCTATCCACTGAGCCAAACCAGTCAGGGCTAATGGAGATATTCTTAATGACAAAGGGGATTCCCCTCCTCTTGTGGCCAAAATGCCAAGTACTATAATAGGAGGTAAAACACTCTACCTCTTTTGTTTCTTATGGTCTTATGAGTTAGATATCATCACCCCAGCTCTAGAGCAACGTGAGAGAAGTCTTCCAAAGGCACACAGCAAGCCAGGACTAAACAAACCTGATCCCAAAAGCCATGCTCTGGCCCCCTGCACTATACAGCTTCCCTAATGGAAAGAAGGCCCCACCGACTCCCTGCCCCTGCTCTGCCCAGGAGAGGAGGTGGGTTGCATCCATGCAACAAGGCCCATTGCTCATTACTCCCAGGCCTCCCAGGCCTCCCAGTGATTAAGCCCTTAGAACTTCTCCCGGGCCCTGGGTGACATCATTGCATAATTAAGGTGACTGTGATGCCCAACTGCAGGCACCAAACAAAGGTCCCTTGTTAGAATTTATCATCTAAACTCTCCTTGTGCAAGACTGAGCTCCTGCTAGTAATTAAGGAAGACGGGTTAACCTGGCTGAATGAAGCAGGGCTGGGCCAAAGTGGAAGAAGAGGAGACCCACTGTCAGCTCCTAATTTGGCATGGTAATGAGGGCGCCCATAAAAGATAATAAGGGGTAGGCTTAGCCTGGAAAGAGGAGAGTTCAACACTAATCAGAAGCCTTCCTTTTCTGTAATTTTCTTGCCAAGTAGCTAAATAGATTTTTTTGGTCTCATTTTATTTCCTTCAATGGAACTGTGACTGAGGGGTCACATGCCTTGAAGTTGATCACTGTCTACTCAGAGCATCATGTTAAGGCACATAGATTCTGTAGCCCACACCACAAAGGTTTAAACCCAGCTTTGCCACTTTCTAGCTCTGGGTGACTTTGGACCAGCTACTTAAACTCCCAGTTCCTCTGTTACTATATTCATAAAATGGTACTAATGATGCTAAGACCTACTTCATACTGGTGGTGTAAGGATTAAAGCAAGTGCACGTTAAACGCTGCTGACAGTGCCTAGTGCATAAGCACTGTGTGTTGGTTATCGTTACCTTGACCACTTTGCTACCAATATCTTTGTACGCCTGTATAGTGTCTTGCAGAGCAGATGTTCAATAAATGTCCCTTCTCTTTGAGAGACTTTCAATGTTCTCACCACAAAGACAAAATGGTAATTATATGACATGATGGAGGTGTTAGCTAATGCTATGGTGGTAATCATTTTACAATATATAAATGTATCAAAGCAACACATGCTACACCTTAAACATCTACAATGTTATATGTTAATTATCCTATATAATAAAAGCATAGTATGCAAATTGGCGCCTCGATTGGGAATTCGTCTGGGAGTTTGATCAGGGGGCGGGCTGGCTGAGGGAAAGGAGGGAGTACCCGGCCGGCAGCCAGCAGGTGCTAGAGACCCTACCAGTGCATGAATTTCATGCACTGGGCCTCTGGTATTCAATAAAGCTGGAAAAAATAATGTGTTCTTTCATTACGTTGTCTCTGTTCTCCTCTTCTCTCTCTTTGTCCCTCTCTTCCCCAAAATAGTGACTCCATTTCTACTGTCATACACAGGCTAATGTGATTACAATAGTTAGGAAGGAAGATGGCAGTGGTTATGTTTCTGTGTTTACATCTTCCCAAGGTTGAGGGGTTCCCTTTCACACTCTCTGCGTTCATATCTACCTTTTCTATGATATTTTTTGAATTTTTTTGAATTTTAGGTATTCAGTTGTTAGTTTTTCAGTTTATTGTGACTTCTGGAATCTTTTACAAGCCATTTGTTAATTCACCAAAATTCTAGCAATTTGATAATTCTTTGATTAACTTTTCCAATAGCAGTAACATTTATTTGTTACAATTTTTAAGTATTTATATAATCATAGGACTTTGTATTGGATGATAAAGTTTTGATAGCTTTTGGAGATATCTGCAAAATTATATTTGTCTGATTTTTAATTCTCTTCAGAGCAGAGATTTAAAGAATTATTAAGAAACATCTTGGGATTTGCGCTTCTTATGGACATTCACTGTTGCAGAAAAGTGTATTTTAACATTTTCATGTAAGGTTAATAACCCATACCCACACACACACACACACATGGTGAATTTAGGAAATTGTTCATTTGGTAACATCATCCTTAGAAGAATTTACTTCACCTTGCCTCCTTATTCTGTGATGAAAAAATTCTCTACTTGCCTGTCTCTGACTTGAGAGGAGTTTAAGCAGAAACAGAATAAATGACTAATTGTTGGAGAGATGTAGAGGCCTACTCCTAATAAATCGATAGAAGGCAGGCTAGGGGATTATCTCTGATTAAGTATCCATAGTGAAGTATAAGATCTGTACAGGAAAGTGCAAGTCATGAATGTACAACAGAATATAACTTACATCCAGACCAGGACATAAAATATAACCAGCCTTCCCCAAAAGCTCTTGTTTACCCTCCCAGGTACCATGCTACCTCCCCAAAGAAGCCACTGTCCTGGCTTCTGTCACCATAGATCAGTTCTGCCTTTATTTGTATGCTTTCAAATTTATATAAATAGAATCATACATATGAACTCTGTAGTGGGATGCTTTTGCTCACCATAATGGTTGTGAGATCTGTTCTTGCTGTGTGTAGTTCTTTTGTTCTCCCTGTATAATATTCCCCGTAGGAACATCTACAATTTATCATTCTATTCTATTGTTGATGACCATTTGGATTATTTTCAATTTGGGGCTATTACAAAGATGATTGCTATGTACCTTCCAGTACATGTGCTTTGGTAAAGATATCATTATATATATATATTTGTGTAAAATATTTTGGAGATTTCTTCAAAGTTTTAATTGACTGGCTTTTTTCATTTGACTTCATACCGATTTGTCAGCTATATCTGGGAGTGGATTTACTGGGTTATAATGTATGCACACGTTCAGCTTTAGTCACCGAACATTTTGCTAGAATGTCCATCTGGGTTGTTTGTCCACATGTCACTGGGTATAGGCTGCCCCGGGGCCAGTTAACTCCCCCACACAGAGCAGAACATGTTAATGTGGTCGGAGCAGACCCTCCACAAGGTCCCAGGTGGCTATGGTAAAGAAGCCAAGCTATTGCCTGTGAGTGCCAATGGGTTATGGGTGGGGCACCAAGGCATCTGTCATCCCCAAGTTATAAAATAAAGGTTAAATAGCCACAACCCCCAAAATACAGGTACCTGCAACTATTGGCGAAGAGACAGAGCAAAAAAAAGGGACAGTTTTAGGAAACTTTCCTCATGACATTTCCAGCTGACTTTGGTAGTAGGCAGTTGATGTCCTCATGGACCTCCCGCATGTTCCCACTCTTTGCCTGGCTCCCACAGCTGGAACAGCTGGGCTGCATCCCCGGCTAAGCTGTCTGCAAAACCATGGCATGGCCAAGGCGTGCCTTGGGTGAAGCAGACAGGGGGTCCTCCAGCTGTCATGGTTTCATGTGAGCCCTCCCTGCTTCAAGCAGGATTACTCCGAGGGCGTCGCTTTCATATTTCCCCTTCACTCAAAGGGAAGCCACTTCTCCCCTCTGTGGAGCATGTGGGTGACCATTTCCTCTCTTGGAAACATCTGGGAATCCTGGCTCCAGGCTAGGTCAGCCTTTCCTTATTTTTCTGTGAGTTCTCCCACTGCGGAGAGTAGGGCTTCTCGGAACTTCTGTCCACGCTGCCTGGTGACGTGGAGAATGGCACAAGTGCAGGTAAATTTAACCAACGTGAACAGGAGCACTCCAGCCCCGCAGCCCAAACCCAGTCTCGGAAACCCATGTTAGGAGAGTGCATGAGAATGGGGTGGGAATGGGGTGGAAAATATGACTCGAAACTCTCTGGAGTTTGGCTTGAATGCAAATGTCATCATTTCACTCAACGCACACGAACGTCTCAGCAGAGTTCCTGTTTCAGACATTCCTGAATTTGCCAATTTATATTTTATATTTTTGAACACTCTTCTGGAATAATCTGTCAATTAACATATACCAGATTCCCTTTCTTTTTTTCTGTTAGCAAAACCCTACAAAAATGTTTCCCAAACCCATCAGTTCCCCTGAGTTTTCTGGTAATCACAAGCAGGCCTTCCCAAGCGTTGGCCGACTGCGGTGTTCCCTAACCTCCCGCCGGCACCGCAAGTGTGAGTGCTCCCCGAGGACAAGCTTTCCGTCATGCTCTGGCCTCGAGCCGAGACCGGGAGGGCCAGGTACAACTGTCCAGTTGACAAGGTGGGCTTTTTTGTTTTTTCAAACAGAGCAAATTGATTCTGGATTGTTCTTCTCCTCTTTCATTCTTATAAGCAGTAATGTGGTTATAAGAATGAAAGAGGAGCAGAAGAACAAAAAAATACTGCAGAGTGGAAGCTGGGATGAGTGGCAAAAACACTGGCTTGGGAGCTCATCCGAAATGCTAATCAATAACATTGTGACCTTGGACAAGTCCCTCAATATTGCCAACTTCAGGTTCCTCCTCATCTATAAAATTGGACCACATTCCAGCTCTAAAATTCTTAAGAGCACATAACTTTTCCAAATGCACAACTATGGATATCCTCATACACTTTTGATAAAAACAAACAAATAATACTTTACACGAAAATGGGTACTTGTTAGTGGATTGATAACTCAGTAGTTTATATAAGGCAACTGCACAGGGTTGATGATGTCATCTCTCAAATTTAATAACTATATTTTTATAAAATGTTTTAGGAACTGTATTAACAATACTTTGAAGCAGAATGGACTATCCTTTTGAATCAACATTTAAACATTTTCTCCCCATTCTTTCTGGTGTCAGAATAACAACCTCGATTTATTATGAACCTCAACCTCTTGTGTATCACAAATTCACACACCAACCCTTGGGAGTGTCACTCTTCTGTCTCTTCCGCTGATGAAGGAATTGGGCTGTGGAGAGGTTAAAGTCCTTGCCCAAGGTCACACAGCTGGGAAGTAGCAGTGCTGGGATCTGAAACCAGAGCCCGTTCCTGCCTGTTCATCATCAGCATCATCCTGATGATGCTGAGAGAGATGCTCTTGAAAACAATGCCTTTACTCTCAAAAATACTTGGCTTCTCTCCAATGGACTTGCCACTGTGCAATGGACTTTGGGAAACACCATGGCATGCTTGAGAAGCTATCTTTGTCGTCAGGAGAACTCTAGGAGGACAGGCTGTATGAATTACGGGTGAGCTTATTCCCAACAAGAAGGAAGGCTCTAGTTTGTGGGGGCTCGGGGACACCTGTTAGAGAAAACACCGAGCAGCTTGTCTGAACGCCTGTGATGGCACCTTCCCCAAAGAAGTCATTTTCTCGGGGCTCTTTCACTCTAAGGTTTAAGCTTTATGAAACCCTATAAACTGGTACACTGATCTGGCTTCTGTCTTTTGCATTGGGCTTTCCAAGGTTCCAAGAACAGATTTTGCAACGTCACCAGATCAGTAAAGGGTTTCTCACTGGGCTCAAGTTTTCATGGTTTCATCTAAAGCTAGAAACATAATTAAGCAATTCCGAAATGACCATCAGTCACCAAATGCTATTCTCAGCCCCTCCTGTGGCAAGGAAAGAATGATGCAGCTTGCCACGTCTCAAATCCATGCCACGGGGCCAGGCCAAAACTGGGGCCCGATTCAATCCTTTTTCTTGTTTTGTTTATTTGTGATGGGGACTTCTGCGTCTAGGAAGGTCCCATTTAAAAATATATATATATCTCAGAAGACATCAAAAAGTTCTGGCAAAACAACATCTTGATGATTTAAGTATAAATATGCCAGAGACATATGGTTTCTATTATTCCTGAAATAACACATGGGTTTAAAAATCAAGGGGAAAAGTGTTTGGTAAAACACATTGAGAACTTGGCTAAATGTTTTTTAAAGACCAGTTCTGAAGCCTGAAGGGGAAAGCACCCCAGGGGACAGATCTAGGCAACTCCACCCCTTCCTCCTTCGGGATGGCATTTGTGTTGCCACCAGAGCACTGATTTATCTGTCACCTCAAGAAATGTATCTGGCTACGTCTTGGTGGACAAGTCTGGACCTTGACCCTATCCCTATTGTTTGCTAGCAATGTTAGTTTTCGGCAAGTCAGTGCCCCTGAAAAATGGGAAAAGAATATATCTCATAGGATTGTTGTGAGCATTTGGGCTATTACATGTCAACTGTCTGGCACATAGTAGATGCTTAATAAGAGACAGCTTTTAAAATGACTGTTGTTCACTTGAAATGTGGTGATGAACAGATAGAAAAAAGATCAAAATTGTTTCTAGAGTGTGAGAAATCCGTGGGATCACATGAGATCCTCTACTTATCTCCCCAATCAGAGAAATGCTGCTAAACAGAAGGCAACAAGAATAAGCTCAATGGCCAGAATAAAGCCCATCTCCACTGATCTACTCACTAAGGCACTTATTCCTCAAGGCACACTTTTAAATGGCTTTTAAATGTAAGGATATTCATTTTACCTGATATTTAGATTGCAGTTTTTAACAAATACATTTTTAAAATGCTGTCTTTGAGTTAGGATTGACTTACAAAAAACTGCATATATTTAAAGTGTACAAGTCGATAGGGTTTATACAACTGTGAAACCATCCCAAAATCAACATAGCGGAATACCCATCACTTCTAAAAGTTTTCACCTTCCCCTTTAGGCTTCCCTTCACCTCTCCCCTTCACTCCTCATCCCCCGGCAACCACTGAAGTTCTTTCTGTTACTGTAGGTGTTTTCCTTTTCTATAAATTTAGAAGTTTAAATTAATGGAATAATAAAATATTTACTCTTTTTTGTCTAGCTTCTTTCACTCAGCATTATATTTTGAGATTCACTCTGTCATTGTATGCATCAATAGCTTATTCATTTTTATTGCTGAATAGTATTCCATTATATAGATAGACTACAATTTGTTTATTCATTTGCTGTTGATGGCCATTGGGATTGTTTACAGCTTTTTATTTGTTTTCATTTGTTTACTATTACAAATGAAGCTGCTATGAACATTTGTGTGTAAATCTTTGTGGTTTTTTTTGATGAGAGAGAATCATTGATCGGCTACCTCTTGCATGCTCCACATTGGGGTTCGAGCCTGCAACCTGGGCATGTGCCCTGATCAGGAATTGAACCGTGGCCTCCTGGTTCATAGATTGACACTCAACCACTGAGCCATGATGGCTGGGCTTGTTAGGTATATTTCTAACTTTTAGACTGCCAAACTATTTTCTAAACTATTTTTGGATTCTCAGCAGCAGCATATGTATTATAGTTCTAATTGCTATCCACCCTTGCCCACATTTATTTGGTCAGTCTTATGAATTTTATACATTTTGATAGGTATATTGTGGTATTTCATTGTGAGTTACCACCTGCATTTTCCTAATGAGTAATGAGGTTGGATTTTTTTTGTGTGTATGTTTACTTACAATTCCTGTCTTCTTTGGTGAAGTATGTGCTCAACACTTGCTCATTTTTTTTAACTTGGGTTCTTTGTTATCTTATTATTGAGCTTTCATATTCTTTTTGTATTCCATGCATATTTCCTTAATCAGATGAATGATTTGAAAATATTTCCATTCGGTCTGTAACTTGTCTTTTGATTTTCTTAACTAGAGGCCCAGTGCATGAAACACATGCACTGATAGAGTCCCTAGCGGCTGGCCGGGGCAGCCGGGTACTCCCTTCCTTCCCCTGGCTGCTTGCTGCTGCAGGTGGGCCTGGGCTTCCCTCCCTTCCCCTGGCTGGCCCCACCCCCTGGTCAAACTCCCAGAAGAACTCCAGGTTGAGCGAACAATTTGCATACTATGCTTTTATTATATAGGATAATGTCTTTTAAAGAGCAAAAATGCTTAGTTTTGGTGAAGCTCAATATATCAAATTTTTATGGATTATACTTTTGCTGTTGTATCTAAGTAATCTTTGCCTAAATCCAAAGTCACAGGGTTTTCTTCCATGTGTCCTTACAGAAGCTTTATAGTTTTAAGTTTTACATCTTAGGTCCATAATCTATTATGAGTTAACTTTTGTATATGGTGTAGGATTTGGTTGCAGCTTTTTTGTTTGTTTGTTTTGCATGTGGCTAATTGTCCCAGCATCACTTGCTTTAAAAAGACTATTCTTCCTCAACTGAATTGCCTTTGTGCCTTTGGAAAAATCAGTTGATCATGTATGTTTAGGTCTATTTCTGAGCTCTCTATTTTGCTCTGCTAATATATTTGTTTATTTTGACACCAATACCACATTATCTTGATTATTATAGCTTTACAATAGCTCTTCAAGTCAGGCAGTGTGATTATTCCAACTCTGTGTGTGTGTTTTTCAAAATTGTTTTGGTTCTTTGACGTCATTTGCATCTCTGTATGAATAGTAGACTCACACTGAATAGCATTATACCAAAGAGTCGGTCAGAGAGCCTCCAATAACTGGGAACTGCCCACAACGTGCTTTTTGTGCCTGGCTTGGAGAATGTCTGAGTTGACGACGTGTTGGTACTCTTCATATCAGAAATTCTGTGACCGCTTTGTTTGCTGTTTTCTTGTGGCGTTTGTCCTTGGTCCTTTCAGCTCCAATTAGGAAGGGGAGAGAGGAGGCTGCATGCTGCCAGCTTAGCCCTATAAATATTTGTTCGGTGTTTATGACAGATGTTTTCCTGTTTTGAAGGAATCTGACCTTCATTAAAAATCTGGAATTTTTTTAATGTGATGCCAAAACATCAGAAACAACAGCCAGAATTGCCGGTGACTTTCATATATTTAAAGACCCAAATTCTTACTGGAACAAACCAGTAATTATCACAACTACTAGTATTTGTTGGGAACGTAGTCAGAGGGTAGGAAATAACCAGAGTTCCTCTTTCTTTGCTCTAATCACCTCCCTACTCCACATTCCGCAAGATGGGCCATTTAATAGTCTCACTTCATAAACCAATAATGCAGTTTTCCCTGACATCCAGGGAAGCGTTCTTCTTCCTGATGTTTAGAACACCAATTAACCCACAGACGAATCACCTGAAATTCAAGCCTTTGCTATTTCTCATCATCGTAGTGTATCATTAAGGCGATATAAATGTGTGACGCATGAAAAATTGCATAAAGGTATCATGAAAAAATATAATACAAATTTTAGGGTTTTCTCATTGGCCATGCTCCCTCCCTTAATGAAAGGGTGAAGCCACTTGGATGCCCCTTAGGTGCATCAGCTTCTTTTAGGCTAAGGCACGTGGGCTTAGATTTACCTACTTAGCTGACACGCGGGCTCTTTAGAATTGTTGGGTTTGTATTCACCATAACTTCTCATTGAAAAAACAAACCACAAAAAACAACAACAACCCATGATATTGATGTTCTTCAGGGTTCCCAGAACATAGAACGTGCAAATTGTAGAAACCATGTGCATATGGTCACAATAGAAGTTAACTTTTCTCATAGGCTCAGAAGAAGAGAGCCAGGATACTGGGACAAGGACCCGCCCAGATGACACTCATTATGGCTGTTTATCATGGGTCAGGTCCGGAGCTCAGGGTCTCAGTTCGGTACCTGCTGTTATCAGCATTCTGAGAAGGGACCCAGTCATAGTGGTGGACTCATAAGAACCATGTGGATAAGAATGAGTCAGCATATCAGAATGCCGGTTTATTAGTTTACATTTAAAAAAGGATGGCATTCAACTCAAAGTCTTAATGGCCAATCTTTGGTTGGTAATCAAGGGAAGAAAAAGAAATATTAAATGTGAATAAAGAATAATGTAGTGTACCTAATTATCTCTGCAGCATTGATTTAGAAATAGCTGTAGTTCAGGCTGCCCTTCCTTGGTGCAATGATTGGGCTAGCATTGTTGAGTTTTCCCTGGGGCTTCTTATTTTAATTTACCAGAAGGCAGCACCCTTTTTGATTGCCATATTCTTCCTTTAGGACATTAATGCTTCAGTCAGGTTACAGTGCGGTTTTGTCTTGCTTGAGAGTCATTCTCTCAAGGGCCTGTGAGCATCCTTGCTGTGATCCAGTGTGTGTCCATGCGACAGTTTTAATCTCAAGGGATGATATTATATCCTCACTTCCCATCTTGCAGACACTAACATTACCAATTCCAGACAGAGATATTGTATGCTCTTTAACTGCACATATCTGCACATTACTTCTAAAATAATCAACAATTAACTAATATTCAATCTTGGTACAAGTTCTGATGAGTCCTGCAAGTGACAGGCATGAGTCCAAAGGAAACACCTAGAGAAGTTCTCAGACCTCTGCTCAAAGGGACATGTACTATGTTCATTGCAACAAAGTTTGTTACAACAAAAATTGTAAACAACTTATATATCCGCCAAAAGGAGAATGCATAAAACAGTTGTCGTATATTCACACAAAGAAAACCAACAATGAAAATAAGTCAGCTCTACGTAGCACTATGGATACATCTAGGAATATTTAGAAAATTAATGCTGAACAAGAAAAGTAAGTCACAGAAAGGCATATACAGTAGGAGACCATTTCTGCATTTTTAAATCTCTCAAAACAATACAGTAATTAGTTTATGAAGATATATACATATGGTTACAAGAAAACTTTGTGAAAAGTATACCCAACAATTTCTCAGGATTGTGGCTTCTTCTGGGAAACTAAGAAAGAGTATAGGATCAGGGTGGACTAAAAATGGCAATGCAACGCTACCTACAAAGTTTTATTTCTTAAAAAGATCTGAAATGTAAAGAATATTAATAGTTATATAAATCCAGGTGGCGAGACATAGGTTGTTTTTATAGTTGATCCTCTATGTTCTCTCTTTTTAAAACCTTTCCATAATAAAATTTAAAAAAAGAAAAATAAATTTATATTCCCTAACATGGAAAAATTGATCACAGAAAAATAAGTATTATCTGGTATATTTATAAAAAACATGAATATAAAAAATATACTCATATATATGTATACACACGGAATAAGGTCTGAATGAGGAATCACCAAGTTGTTATTTCTACTTACCTCTGGAAAGAGAGTGGAATTGGGTGAGGGGTGTGGTAAAGCACTACTTTTACTTTTTTCTCCTCTAATTTCATCAAATAAATCATGTGTTTATATATTACTTCATAATTTAAAAATTAAAATAAAATAAAATTCAAATTCCTGTTTCTTTAATGAAAACAAAGTCCCCAGGCCTGAACTCTTTGGAGAATTCCAGGAATTTAACTCAAACCAAATCTTCACCAGGACATAAAGACATGTATTTCTCACTCCCAAGACCCTCAAGTAAAGGACAAGGTAACACTGCGTCATTGGCTATTCCAGGGTTGGGGGAAGGTTGAAAAGACTATGAGGCCAACTAGGGACAAACCAACCAGAGCACAGAGGAATACTGGAGGAGACACTGGTTTAGGGTCAATTAGTGTCCCCAAAGCCACCTGAAGGCATTGGGTCCCAATGACTGAGTCCAATGTTCTTGCAGAATTTCAGAAGTTTGCTAAACCCCAAGAGATTGCAGGACTATATTCTTATAACATGGGGTGCCCTCTGACTTTTCTTCTTTCCCTTAGTTGTTAAGCCCTAGGGCTTATTATCTCACCCATCCATCTGGTAAGACCCCAACCTTTGTTTCCTGTGCTCCTGGCCCCCACAAAGAGTGGGGCTGACACAGGACATCAAGCTGCAGAGCTGCAGGCCCTACTGTTTCCACTACACTTAGTTGGGGTTCAACCCTGCTCTGCATGTCCCCATGTTACTCATGCCATTGTGCTCTCCCACCCTCTGTAGTGGTTATTCCAACTTCTGCTACACCCTTCAAATCTTACCCCTTACAGATGCCCTCAACTCCTTCACAGGGAGAAGAAAAGGCATCAGCCAAGCACCCCCTTGGGCTTCCAGAAGCACCTTATATCCCATCTGCACGGTGTCTGCATGCTCTCCACCTCTACTGCTGGTCAAGCCTACCCACTTCCCCAAGCTACCAGCCATCTCTCCTTTCACTTGAGTCTCCAACATTTCCCTCGCTGCTTCCAGCAGCATTTAAACACACTCAACTCTCTTCATCTTTGCCAAGGGAGCCTCCTTTAAGCTCATTCACCTCCATCTGGAAGATCTTCGTCTTCACAGCCAGACTGTCTGTACCACACTAGGTTCTCTCCCCAGTTTGTCTTGTTCAGCTTTGTCTTAATGTGTGCACCTCCATCCTACTGCTTGCACTGGTCAGAAACCACGGTCTTACAGCCCAGGACCCTTTCTGTCACCAATTCTTCTCTCCAGGCCTCTTTTCAGCCCCTTTGGCCCCTTCCAAAGGAAAGTCCATCCTTGACCATGCTGAGTCATCTTTGAAGTTGCAAAGAGGGTCCTGAATTAATTATTGAGGTTGATTCGATACCCAGAGACAGTTCAGTCACCAACACTGAGAGCTTGAAGTGGTTTCTGCATTAGCTACCTCAGAAACAAACTCACCTGAAAGAAGATGACTTAATTTTCTACTGAAGACTAATAGCCTTGTAATATAAAAAGAAAGCCTGAATTCTGCCTTTGAACATGACGTTAACCATCTTCCTTGTGAAACGATATTGACATTATTGTTCTAAGGAACACTGAGTCTCTCCTGAGCCCATACCAACTGATTCTCAAATATAAACCCTAATAGAAGGCTTCTCTGAGATGACAGTGGAAACTTGCATGGCAATTCTGGTCTAATTAATTGGTTACAAGTCTAGCTCCTCTGTCAGATTGTGAGTGGGACCATGTCTTCACACCATTGTCTCTTCATGCATTGGCAATTGTTCCAGACCTTGGGATCATCATTAAGGTGATGGGGGGAGAGGGGACTTACTACAAGTTACCCAATAATTAAAGCTTGTGCTTGGACAAATCTGGTTTCAGATCCCACTTCCATTACTAACAAATTGTATAATCTGAACAAGGAACTAATTTCCCCAAGTCTCAGATTTCTCATCTGTAAATTAAAAGAGGAATAATTCCTGCTTTAGAAGTTGGTGTAAGGGTGTTTGGTCCATAGTAAATGCCTGAAAAATAATAGCTATTATTAACTATTATGTCTATTATCACTAGTAGGTACACAATTAGGTTAGGGCCAATATAGAATCTTGTGATACTGCCTTTAGTTTCCCTGTGGGGGACAAATGGCTGTTTCTTCACAGGTTTTAGTTGAGGAATCCCATAATTGCCCCATAGGCTGAGATCCTGTCATACATCAATTGAATCTGTGTTATCTGATCATGTAGTGCAGCTTTAGCATAACCAGTCTCTATGCCTTCCAACTGCAAATTGTTCTGTGGAAGAAAAAAAATGTGTCTTGGTTGACAGTTCTTGGGCCATGTAATAAGAGACCTCAGTCAGCTCCAGTGGGGGCCAGGGAGGGTGGTTGGGGATGTGGGGTTTAAAGGATCCCAGGATGAACAGAAATATCATCTGGAGAACAAATTTCTGTCCTCCCACTGATTTTCTTGCCTTTCTTTTTCTTTTTTTGTTTTTGGTGTGTGGGAGAGAATTAAAAGAATAAAGGAGAAAAGACAAAAAAGAAATGTGAATTCCCCTTGAAGGTTCTCCAGAAGCAAATCCCCTAATTTGGGGTTGGGATGGGATCACATTTCACGCACCATTAAGCCAGTGGTGGTGGTGAGACAACAACGGTTCCCAAGGGTAGAGCGAACGTGAGGTACAGGGTCATGGTCTGCAAGAAGAAATAATGCCCTGGAGTTGAGAGAAATGCTACGAGATTGTTTCCCAGGGTGTTCAATTTTGCAGATTAAGAAAAATGAAAAAAAAAATTGTGAACTAAAGAAGCCTGGAAAGTTTAAATGTTTTTATGAAAATTTAAAACAACTACTATTTATTCTCACCATTGTTTAACAAAAGAAAAAAACATTTTAACACCAAAAATGAAGTAAGAATATATTCTTGGATTGAAGGAAAATCTTTTCAGGAAATGAACATTGTAGTTTCAATCTTATAGGTCTTTTCCTCTTTTACTCCATCCATTTACCCACCCATCCATCCTTTCTTCCTACTTTTTTTCCTTCCTTCCTTCCTTCTTTCCTTCCTTCCTTCCTTCCTTCCTTCCTTCCTTCCTTCATTCCTTCCTTCCTTCCATCTATCCATCCATTCATTTTTCCTCCTTCTTATCTAGTTACTTAGGTATTGTATGTCTACTTAAATATTTATCTATACAATACTACACTAATTTTTCTTATTTTGCTGTGGATCTCGCATTATAAATGAGTGCCACCTCAGAGCAGGATTTGAGAACCATGTCTTGGAGGTTTTAGCTCAAAGATGAATATTCTGAAACATAGGAATTAAGTGGCGAGCGAGTCTCTTGAAGTCACACAGCTAATGGCAGGTCAGAGCTAAGGCAGGTCCTCAGAGTCCTAGTCTAGCAGCCAAAGGGCACGGTCAGCATTCAGGTATCTGTTGCAATAAGGTGCTAGTCCACGGGTCACCACCCAGAAACTCAGGGTAGCCGTTTCAGGCATGCTCTCTTGTTACCTCCCAATCCTGCCTTCACTGATCTCCTTCCTCCTCCTGCCCTGGCCTCGCCAGGGTTGGCTCTGCTGGTTCAGGGAGCCACCGCATTTCCAGGGCCCTGTCCCAGACACAAGAGGCAGGCAGTGCTTGCTGCTTCTTTTCCACCATCCTCAGAGACACTGAGTCCTCTCAGTTTGATCTCATTTCTTATTAGTCCTCCAAGGACCCACGGTCTCTTTCAGTTGTTCATCATTTCATTGTCAGGACTGTTGTAGCAGTCCACTCATTGGTCTTTCTAGCTCCAGATACTCCCTGCCACATTCCCCCCCCCCCACCTATTCTTCAAGACAAAACATCAAAAACAATAGCAACAAGAAAATAATAGCAGCAGCAGCAACTTGCAGTGACTTCCCGCTGCTTCCACTAAGATCTTTCCCCACCCTCCTCCCTGAGCACCATGGCTAAGCCTCACCCAGGTGCTGGCCTTTCCAGGCAATGTGCTTCTGGCCTTCGATCATGCCATTCCTTCTGCCTGCAATGCCCTTCCTCTCATTCTCTGCTTTATAAGCTCCCACACTCCATGAAAGCTCACTTCAGCCCTAGCCGGTTTGGCTCAGTGGATAGAGCATCAGCCTGTGGACTGAAGGGTCCCAGGTTCGATTCTGGTCAAGGGCACATGCCCAGGTTGTGGCTCAATCCCCAGTAGGGGGCATGCAGGAGATAGCCAATCAATGGTTCTCTCTCATCATTGATGTTTCTTTCTTTCTCTCCCTCTCCCTTCCTCTCTGAAATCAATAAAAATATATTTCAAAAAGAAAGCTCATTTCAAATGCCACTTTATTTGTTTCTTCTTCAGAAAAATTAGTTTCTCCCTCTCCTATGTCCTTAGAGCTCTTAGCACATTTTGACCTTTGAATGAATGTTATGGGATATCATGGTGGGTTGTGTATCGTTCCCTACAATGAATTCTGAGCTCATTGAAGGTGATGTTGGGGGCCTTCTCCATCACTGCATCCCTCCCAGTATCTAGGTCTGAGCCTGGCTCCAAGTGCCCACTTGACTAAAACTGGTTGAATAAACGAATAAAGGTCTAACATCATCTTTTTCACAAAGTACAAAAACCTGGGAGGATCTATACACCAGATTCAAAGTCTGGATGTTTGAGAATTGAGTAGGAACAGATTTAAAATGAGAAGCTTGGCTGGCTGGGCATGTGGAGGGATACTTTTTAGGCTGGAGCTTTCCTTCTGGAAGATGAAATACAGGAACTCTCTATTCTGGGAATGAAGCAATTTCTCAAAACATTCACTTAGCGTTATTAGAGGTTAAAAGACTCTGAGACAATCCACCTTAATCCTACACCTGTCTGTGTTTGATAAAATGAAATTTAATAACTAACAATGAACAAACTAGATTTTTATATCAAAAGTCATTCAGTTTTCTTTTCAAATAAATGTGATACCATCCAACAGAAGTGACCATACTGGTGGAGAGATCCCAGGGAATGCAGTTTCAGGAGGCAAGGCAGGACTCTACTTCCATAAATTACCGCTTAGATCCCATCAGATTACATCATGAGCAACTTTTGTATACACTGCACTTAAAGATCAAAATCAAACAGGGCAATGAAAAGTGCTGGAAGATCTAGGGTCCACTCTGAGCTCTGGTAACTGGTATCTAGGTTTGGTCAGGTCACTCAAATTCCTGTAGCTTCACTGTCCTCTGTAAAATGAAAATAGTGACAGCTCATCCCTCACAGGATTCTTTTGAAAACATAACAACATATGTAACCTAATTAGCTAGGACCTGCAACATACTGGGCACTCAATAAATGTGATATTAATTGCCATTTGCAACAGGTAAGACAACTTGGGTATAAGTCACAGGGAAGCATCTGAAGATCATAGTGACCTTGAGTTGAATTAAATAGTAACGTAGGCGGGAAGGAAGTGCAACTCACCAGGCCTGGCCTGTACATTTCTCCCTCATAAGGTGGGATTCTGCACTATATTTCTTTTCATCATTTGCCAGCCAGAGGGAAAGGATCCAGCACAGGAGTCAGAGGATATAGGCGATGGTGAAGCCACAATATGTGGACAGCCTGAGTCCCTGAGTCACTGGGTGAAAGGCTGGCTGCTTATCTGTTATGAGAGCAAGAAACAAACTTCTCCTACGTTAAGCCAAGACTTGGGGCGGTTGGTCAACGCAGTTAGCCTGCCCTGCCCACATTGGTTTTGAAGATATCACTGCTATCATGCTTTGTACTTATCAGACCTTTAACAAACTATTTATTTCCTGTTTTGATATATGTGTTCCAAAGAGACAAGAAGAAACTGGAGGGAGATGAGAGAAAATTAGTAAACATATTGGGGAAAAAAAAGATGAAAACCTTGTCCCTACAGAGATTTAATTTAGGAGAAGGGACTGAGGGCAATTTTATTCCACGAATCCCTTCCCATTCTGGGCACCTGTTCTGAGTTTGTGCCGGTGGTTCTCAGCCCCAGCTGCACATTAGACTCTCCCTTCAGCTATTGATTGATTGATTGATTGATTGATTGATTAAGGTAGTACATATGTGTCCTTATTCCCCCATTTCCCCTACCCCACCTCCCCGCTCATTCCCTCACGCCCCTAGTGTCTGTGTCCATTGGTTATGTTTATATGCATGCATACAAGTCACCATGATCACTTGGAAGCTTTTAAAACTATATGCTACCCAGGCTCCACCTCCAATTCAACTGTAATCGCCGATGGTTCTAAAATAGTGTGCACTTTTGAGAACCATTTATTTTTGCAAATCATAGGCACTTCTTTTTATGACTTAGATCGTCAGAGTCATAATATCAAATAAACATTTGCTTAGAGAATCAGAGACACTAGGAAACTCCTTGGCAGAAGTGAATAGTGGAAAGCTTTCAGTCTGGGAGTCAGACCAGTTGCTTCATTGCTTGAAACCAGGTTTGCTTTCTTGCTCACTAGCAGCTGACCCTGAGGAAGTTACTTTACTGCTTTTGACCCTCTGTTTCCTCGGTTATAAAATAGGGATCCTGCAGTATCACCCAGGGTTGTGAGGAGAAAAATGAGCTAAAGTCTGTACAGCTGGAAACAGAGTAGATGCTCAACAAATGGTAGTTATTATCATTTTTAGTATTTATAAACACAGAATGCCAAATTTACAAGTGTCTCATTAAAACCAAGAAAGACGATGTCTTGGAGAGATTATGGACAATAAGTAATAGTAAATTGTAATCACCTAGACAATGTTCATTATGATGATTTTAGGGTAGATTGAGTACTGTTGATGTTATCTTAATTGAGTGTGTTATTTTTATTGCTTTACTTTAATGAATATAAACATATTTATAAGTATCACTAGGGACATTGGTCTACAAACCACGCTCCTGACTTCTTCAATTCCCTTCCAGTTGAGAAGCAAATACTGCACTTTCTTTTCATAAAGGAATAGCTTTTAAGATGAGATTAAACCGAATCAGTCAGCCCTTTTTAAGCAGGTCTTCGAAAAATACGGTGCTAGATTCTGATGAGGATCCCAAAGAGGACGGTGACCCTGACCCTGTGCTCCAGGAGCTTGCACACTCTGGGGTCGGGTCCTGTAGTTGATGCGCTGGTTGTTGCTTCATGTCTTCACAGAATGGCAGCCAACAGGGCGAGTCTGTATGCGATCAGAGCCAAAGGAGAAGTGCAGAACGCAGGTGTGGCCAGCGTTAGAGAAAGAGGTGTTCATTTTGGTTTTGATGACTAGAGAGCTTACCCAAAGGAAACAGCCCAGGGTTCACACGTATGCAGCTTGGTTTGGGGGCTTAGGGAGATCCCATGCTGGAAAGAAAGCCTGTGAAGGAATGGTCCATGTGTGTCTGTAGGAGAGCAATAGGATCACTTTGTCGATAGAATAGGGAGGGTTAACATAGAAGATACAAGAGGAGATGAGCTGCTCAGGCACTGAGGCCAGCTCACCGAGGATATTAAATTCCAGGCGTTTCCTTTGCCACATGCTGCATTTTCATAGTTCTTGCAAGATCCCATCTTGTTTCATTTCTTCCTTTGTGTCCCCATTCCATACTCCCATTCTGCTACCTCTCTTCCACCTTATGCAATCAATCTAAAGTATTTGAGGTGTGTTTTAAAATTTTATATGTTTTTGTAAAACAGGGCTTATTTTGTAGAAGGTATTTTTAATTCCTGAACATGTTATTGTGTTACATGTCACATTCTGATTCATATTTTTTTCACTCAGTGGTATCATCTTGAAGGTTAATCTATATTGCGACATGTGCATCAACGTTATTACTTTCAAATGCTGCATAGTATCCCATGCTCTGTACCCACCACATTTCACCATCCACTCACTCATTGGTGGACGCCTGGCTTGGCTCTGCTTCCCTGTCACAACCTTCTTACATGACCAGTGTGAGAACGTCTTTGGAATATATACCCCCGGAAATTAATGGCTGGGTCACGGGTGTGTAGCTGCTTAATTTAAGTCAGTAGTGCCAGATTTCCTTCTAGAATGGCTGCACCAACCTACCATCCTTCAGCAGGATGTGATCCACACTAATAGTTAGTGACATCCAGCCTTCTAATAGTTATCCATCTTATAGTGGTCAAGCAATATAACATTGTTGTTTTATTTGGCTCTTACTGATCAATAGTGAATTAGAATACTTGGAGAATAATATGCTTAATAGCCTTTTGAGGTTCCTTTTTTGTAAATTAATTATCCATATTCATTCTCTGTCATTTTTTAGGTTGCTATCTTTCTTGAAAAAACACACCCAGAAACATCCTCTTTCTGTCAGTTAAGATAGCTCCTTGTTACTCAAAGAGTAGTCTCTCGTCCAGCAGCATCAACATTATAGGTTAGAAATGCAGAATCTCAGGCCCCCGCCCAAATTTACTAAATTAGAATCTGCATTTTGTCAAGCTCCTCACGAGTCATATGTACATTAAAGCTTGAGAAACATTGGTCTATATCTGTGCTGCCCCAAATGGTAGCCACTAGCTTATTTAAATTAAAATTAAAAATAATTTAAAAATTTAATTTAAAATGCAATTCTTCAGCCACCTGAGCCACATGTGGCTAATGGCTATTGCATTGGACAGTGCAGCTATAGAAAATTACCATGATTCCATCGAACAACAATAGTAGTTATTAAAAAAATTCCTTGCCAGTATATTACATTGGGAATATTTTCTTTAGTTTGTTTCCCCCCTCTAATCTGGCGAGAAGAAGCCTGAGGAATGGGGGAGAGAATTAAAAAGAGTTGGATTTGGTATTTGTGTGGGGGGCTCATGAGTGGAAGGGAAACAACAGTAGGTGTGAGGGACCAATGAGGAATATTTTCTACATCCAGAGAGGAGGCCACAAATAATTCAACTAAGGTAAGGGTACTGGGCAATCATATGTTGGCCTGGACTCCTCAAAAATTCCAAATAATTTGCATTTCCTTTATATAATTTAATCTCACCACAAAGCTATGGGGAAGGATAGAAATGATTTTCCCTGTTTTTCACAGACCAACCAGGGATGCTGAAGTGGTCATTTGTTTTAGGAATAGAAAGAAAGGAAAGGACGAGCTACTCTGCTTGCCTATGTGGACTTAAATGCATAAAGCAGGGATTGTGGGTGGATAGAAGGAAAACCTCTCTTAACAGGAGAGTAAAATTGTTGGGTGGACAGCTGAATGAAGCTGTGGAATTCCTATATGGCCAATAGAAGAGCAACAGTAGGATGAATGGGGAAGAATATATATTGAGCACTTACTATAAGCTTGGCCTGTGCTAGGTACTCTACTCACCTGGTTATTCTTAACTCAGCTCTGTGGGAGTCCTAGTCAATTCCCACCCCACCAAGGCTCACGGGCTCTAAAGCTCTGACTGGCTACAAGTACTATGCCTTTCCCACTGAGCTATGAATTCTAGATGTTTTGAAGATCATCTGATGACATGGGTCTGGTCCCGATGATCTCTATAACTCCCATGTCTAAACTTGAATGTGTTCAGCTCAGAAAGGAATTCACTTGGAATGAGATAAAACACAGGGATCTAAGCCTTTGAAAGGGTCATCAGCTGGCGAGCCCTTTTATAGCACTTCTCTCAGAGCTGCCTGGATGGAAAGCAGATTGCACATTTTGTCATCATGTGGCATTGTCATTCTGGGAGCCCGAGGTGCTTCCACCAGAACACTCAGCATGGTCATGCAACTCTCCCTTAGCCTCAAAACACGGTGACTTTGAAAACAGATGCGTGTGAATTGTACCACCAGATAATTAGGACCACAGGGAACATTTTGAATCTTTATTTTTTAAGTTACTATAGGGCATGATGTCATGTGAAACTTGTCTTAAAGATTGAGTGCAAATCCAAAGGAAAGCTCCTTTTCTATCAGCAGAGCTTTAACCACAAGACAGAAAGTGTGCGGAAGTCAAGAACCATGTGAGAGTGAAATGGACAATTCCTCAAGTCGGAAGGAGCCACTTGCTAACAGAGTTCTTTGGGTAAAAATTTGCCAAAAGAAGGAAGAAGATTCGGGGGGCTAATGAGGGACACCAGAATGTAGTTATTACAAAAAAGTATTCCTTATGCAAGCTTTTAGTTTTGAATCCCCCTTGCTCACAAATGCACAGGCAGCAGGATGGCCATACACCTCAACAAAGTTCAAGTCTTCTAAGAAAGTGCATGAGAAATTTGATCAATGGAAACCTTTATCATCTCAATTCTGCCTTCCCACCCTTGTCATCATATACTCATGCTTTGTGATATTTATAATACATTTCATGAGAGGGTTGGAAACACATTTGCAATAAAGTGTAAATGGCTAATAAAATGTCAATACCTTGGCATAGTTCATATTAGGGACAGAGATCAAAGCATAGGCTGGACTTTTATTCAGTACTGGACTAGAGTTATTGTGAGTATTTATTATGTGCAAGCTTTGAGCTAGAGTTTGTGGGGCGGATGCTAAAATGAATAAATCGAGGTCCCATCTTCTAGGATTTCACAGAGTGGTAAAGGATGTGATGGTAGATAAGCATAAATGACTCTAGCAAGATAGAAGAAGTTAGGTTAAAACTAAATGCTGTGAGTAATTGATTAATGAGAAAAATTAATTCTAATTGGGAGTCTGGGGAGGGTAATCTGAGTATACCTTGAAAGATCTTGAGGGTTTAAATATGCAGAATTTCAATATGCAAACTGAAGCTATTCCAGGCAAAGAGAACAACTTGAAAGCTGTTTAGTAAAAGAAGGGGCCAAATATGTGTGGAATAGGAAAGATGAGTAATCCCCATTACCACCGGGTAGAGGATATGAGACAAGGCAGAGAAAGTGGAGGAAAGGTTAGGTAGGTATTATGTAAGTGAGAGTCAGACTATCAAGCTAAAGCTTTGTTCTGTGTGTTTCAGAGAGTCACAATGAGTATTTGAGTTGGAAGGGATGGATTCTTTTCCAGGGGAATTTTAGGCCTGAGAGTCAGGGGGCATTTTTGGAGGGTGAAAATCGGATGCATATGTCAGGATTGAGCCCTAAAAGCACATTATATTAGATATCTGTTCGGCTAAATAAGTTCTAGGATCTACAAATAGTGGATCAAACATCAAGAGATGATGAAGAGCTATGTCAATTACAGAGTGGTAAAGGATGTGATGGTAGATAAGCATAAATGACTCTAGCAAGATAGAAGAAGGCACTTTGTGAATTTAGGCACTTTGTGAATTTAGGCAGGAGAAAGTGTTTAGTTAAATGGGGGATCGACATGTCTGTGTGGGTCCCGGGAGAAACAGATATTCTTTCTTACTTTCTAGATCCCTCTCTTTCCCCAAAGAGTCCAGATACCTATTTTTAGGGGCCTCTTTCTCTTAAGAGAACAGTTGAAAGACAATGTGGATGTGACTGGGGAGGTACGCATGGGGAGAAGCCAAATGTTTGCAGTTGGGATACGCTGATTATGCTAGAATATTAAACAGTTATTTCTCTTTCTTCTGTCCAAGTGGAGCTAGAGGTCAATATTCACCCGAGTCCAGCTGTCAGGTAGCTGAGCAGCAAAAGTAGTCTCCAAATCTGCCTGCACATTGAACCATCCCGTGAGCTTCTGGAACTGCCAGGGGCCAACCCCCATCCCAGACCAGTGACATCGGAAAGCTCCACAGGTGACTTCTAATATGCAGCCAGTGTGTAGTGGGTGTCCAAGTGTGGTCCTCCACCAACAGCCTGAGCATCACCTGGAGCCTTGTTAGAAATGGAAATGACCAGCCCCACCCAAGCCCTCCTGAATCAGAAGCTCTGGGGTGGGGGTAGCAGTCTGTGTTTTCACAAGCTCTCCAGAGGATTCTCCTGGAGGACCCCTGATACGGTGGAAAGCTTTCTCAGTTTGGATGCAGACCTGAATTCAAACCCCCAACGGTACTTCTTTGGCAAGTGACTTAATATCTATAGATGCAGAGACGTGGGCCTGAAGGCAGGTGTGTGATGACAGAGGCAGAGATGGGAGTTACACTACCATGAGCCAAGGAAAGCCCAGGGGTGGAAGAGGTGAGGAAGTTTCCTCCCCTCGAAGCTTTGGAGGAATACGGCCCTGCTCTCACACAAGGAATTCAGACTTCTAGCTCCAGAACTGTGATAAGTTCTGTGGTTTTAAGCCACCCAGTTTTAAGTGCTTCGGTATGGCAGTCTTAGGGAATCAATAAAGAGCAGCTGCTAGCCTCGTTTTGGAAAATACCTTATCTTAGAACTGAATTGGGAATATAACACATGGGTGGAAAACAAATTGAGTTATGTTTTCCTTTTATTTTATTTATTTTGGCTCCCTGGTTTCAGCAGGTTTGATGGGTACCCAGAGGGGCGGACACTAAATAGTAGGATTTAACCGCCAGAAACAGAATGGATGTGGTGTTTATTTATTTAATTGAATTTATTGGGATGACATTGGTTAATAAAATTACGTAGTTCATGGATACAATATGTAAATACATCATCTGTATATTGTATTGTGCGTTTACCACCCCAAGTCAAGTTTCCTTCCATCACCATTTACCCACATAACTCACTGACCTGCAGAAATTACTCTAGTTTAAACACCATCCTTTGAGTATAAGAAAACACTGTCATGATATAACTTAGGGGTGTCAGAGGCCCTTGTACCCCCACAGTTTTCTCTTTCCATGTCTTACTGTGAGAGACTAATTTCTTTGGGTTAAACATAGTCCATGTCTCAACCCCCTTTTAAAATGCAAAAGATTTTAAGAGGGGCAACTCGTGAAAGAATTAACATCTTGTTCTTTGGTTATTGGGGAAGGGAGGTGGAGAAAGAGTCCTGAAAATGAAAAGGGGGTCAGAAACTTAAAGGGGGTACCTGAAAGTGAAACTTTACCTTACTCTACCATCTTGTCCTGGGATAGTTGTCAGCTATGTTTTAATAATCTAATTACTGTAGAAATCCAAGAAAGTCCAAATGCATATTTGCCATAGTAAAGAAGAAAAACAGTCATTGTAGGTTGTCAGGAGGCGATTAACCTTGAGTTCTTGGTGTGCTTCTTTCCTTTATTGTGTGCGTGAGAAATAATTCTTTCCTCCCCAGTCCCAAAAGAGATCCGAAGCAATACTTTTTCATTGCTAATGAGATTGTGTTTAGAGTTTGGAAATGGAACCCTCTGAGCTCTTAAAGGTGGAGGAGTGCAGACATTTGCTATGGAGTTGGCTTAGGATTCTACTTGTTGAGGTTCTTTGAAGGGTCAGGATACATTTGTATGAAGATAAAGGCAATCCAGTTGGCAGAGATGAGAAGATGCTTGTTTCTCAAAGGGATCTTGAGGCTGTTGACGAAAGAGCTGCTCTTTTATCCCCTCTTAAGCGGATTTTCTGACAGCAGTCCTCAAATCAAGTGTCTCCCAATATTTATTGAGTCCAGGTTTTACTCATAAAATATTTCTAATCAGGAAATACAACTAGATATCACCCAAATTCAATTTTAGAAATAAATTCCATACAGTTGAGCTCAGATCTTAACTGTTGACTTGCTCCATTGGAGAGAGAGACAGTAAAGAGACTATGAAGTTTTATATATACCAGTATATTAATTGAGATCCTTTGTGCAAAACATCTCATGGTCAGGCCACCAATCTCTACAAAGTGAAGTTATGCATACAAACAAGTCAGTTCTCAGGATCATGGCACAGATAAGGGAGGGGTGTTGCAATCCAAACAGAAAAATCAAGACCCAATACAGCATTCAGGAGGTGAAAAATAAAATCTAAGAAAAAAAAAATCTAGCATGAAATTAAAGGAGAACCTGACTATGATCCCATTTCCCCATTTGAGCCCAGAAGATAAAAACGGTAATAAATTCATTCATCTACACCCACTTTAAATATCGGAGCCGATCAGCAGTTTCACTGATGTACAGCCAGACTTTGAAGTCTGTCTTAGCTCTGGAATTCGACCAGCCACTTTCCAGACCATGTAATGTATTGCAGATCTTTCCACATTATGCATTCCAGATGGCCACAGTAATGCTTTGTGCATTTTCTCCTTTCTTATTTGGGTTACTGGGGTAATTTGGGAATAAAGTGTGCATGCTGCAAAGTGAAAATTGACATACACTTACTGCCCTGTGCTGCTCAGTCGATGATGGATATTAAAGAAACTGAAAGAGTTAAACATGTATACAGCGAATGGAGGAGGGAGCGGGGAAGGATGGAGCGAAGTCTCCGAAGCAGTTATTTTCGCTGCTTGCTAAGTGAGGGGCACTGGCTGTGTTGAAGAGCGAGTTACTGCCTCGTGACTATTTAGGGGGGTTACTAACCATTCTCCTCCCACCGCTCCCTTAGCTTAGTGCCACCACCTTGACCTTGATGTTAGGCGATCATATGATTTATTCACAAACTGGAAGAAGTCTAAGAGTAAAGGGGCGGGGGCTATTAACAATCACACCTGGGTCGTGGGCTTAAGCCCCATTTAGAAATCAGGACATGTGTTCACCCAACGTGGAAGAGTAACTTCTAGAAGGATGCTGAGCTGTTTAAACGCTGATTTTATTTAATTCAGCCCTTGCTCGTGCAAAGGGGCTGCCAAGCGGCTGTTGACCCTTGGGTTGGTGGTGACTGGACTCTCCAGCTCCCCACACAGAGTCAACACGTGCAGTTAATAGGCAACGAGCCTTTGGTCCCAAGCCGGCCGCTTTGCCCCGGCAGCACGCACCCTGGCTGGGCCCCGCTTGCCTGCGCTGATTTAAGGGGCATCCACAGCGGTGCCTGAGTGCGCGTGGGGATGCTCTATTGTTTCCATTCAAACTGTGAACGGAATCTGTGACTCAAGTGAGATGATGGCATGGAACCCTTTCCAGCAAAGAAGGCAGTCTTTTTGAAAAAAATGTTTGTTAATCCTCACCTTGAGGATATTTTTCCATTGATTTTTTTTTTTTTTTTTTTTTAGAGAGAGAGACTGAAAGGGAGAGAGAGAGAGAGAGACAGACAGAGAAACACGGATGTGAGAGAGACACATCAGTTGCTTGCCTCCTGCATGGACTGCGACCAGGGCCGGGAGCCTGCAACCAAGGTACATGCCCTTGACCTGAATCGAACCAGGGACCCTTCAATCTGAGGGCCGACCCTCTGTTCACTGAACCAAACCAGCTAGGGCAAAAAATAATTTGTAAGGCTGCATTTAAATATCTCTACTGCGAATGCCACGTGCGTTTTAACTGCTGTTTTTCTATGCTAGTTCCCCTCTGGCATGTGGCTACAGCCATCATTCTCAAACTCGGCTGTCCGCTGGAATCATCTGGAACCCTTAATAAAATAGAGGTGCCAGGACTCCCTCCCTCCTGCCCCCCCCCCGCATTCCTGGGGATTCTGATTAAATAGGTCTCAAGAACATCTGGAAGAAGCCACAGGAGGTTAAAATCCTGCCGAAATCGAATCCCCTACACTCGGATTTCTCTTTTTCTCATCAAATTCTCCATCGTGTCCATGAAAAATAGTTCTGGAAACCCAGCCAGCTTTCCAGCCTCCGCGCAAGGAACGCGTCTCCCTCCAAGTCCTGGGAAAGCGTCGGCTCTCCTCCGGTGAAGAAAGATGAGTTTTACTTTCTGGGGCAGCGGGCGAACTATCGCAGGCAGCCTGCTGTTTCCCAGCGGTGCTCCCTTTCGGCCTGGCGGCGAGGCCTGCGCGCACAAGGGCAGTTTTCTCTGCGATGAGGCCAGGAGCCAGGCGTGTCTTCCCGCGGGGGAGCGGCCGCCTGCCCTTCACAGACCCAAGAGGCTCCCAGTTTTGGAGGAGGCCGCTGGGGGCTTGGAGCCAAACTCCCAAACATCGCAGGGCAGCACAACAGGAAAAACATGTGTATTTGCGTGTGTGTTTCCTTGCTCAGGCGAAGACGTGGACAGATAAATCGCACAGAAACATTTCATTTTTTCCCTGGAACACTCAGGAGAAGCAGACCTTGTTTATTTGCACAAAGACCGCCATGTGACTCAGATGCTCACCCAGGCAGGGACAGGCTCTGCCATGTAAAACACAGGCTCTCCTGAATATTTTCGTCTTTCTTTCTGACTGTAACAATATTATATATTTTTTAAAACACTTGGAAAAACAGAGAAAGGATGACAAGAAAAGCAAACCACCCAAAGCCATACCTTTCAGAGAAAACACAAGTTAATATTTTAGAGTATTGTCTTCCAAGTTGTATATCTTCACAGCACAGGTGTCATCAAATGAAAAGTGCCTCTAGTGGACTGTTTGATAATCAGGTTTTCACTGATAACAGTGTTTTGAGAATTGCTCCAGATTGTTCATTATTAATCATAAACAAGATTTTTAGTGTGTGTGTGTGTGTGTGCGTGTGTGTGTGTGTGTGTGTGTTTTGTTTTTTGGCTGCACCAGAGATATATTTTTTAAAAAACTGCCTGCTGTCTGGCATTTAGATTGTTTTTTTAATTTTTTTTATTTTATTGACTGTATTACAGATGTCTCCCATTTCCCCCCTTTACCCTCCTCTGCCTAGATTGTTTTTTAAAAATAGTTATATATTGTGGTTAATATCCTTAAATTAAAATGTGTATTCAACATAACTGATTAATGTATCAAAAGTCTTGGTGCATCTTGCCTACGGAAGCTGGGCATTCGGACTCTGTCGAAGGCTGTAGTTGGTAGGCTTCGGGGAGGACAAGAGCTTGGAGTGCAAAGTTTGTATTCTGCAGGGGAAAGCCCCCAGGCCCCGCCAAATTCCCCTGGAAGTGTTGGGCAGTCACTAATCTATGCCAACCTTTCTGACCATGGTTGCTTTCCTAGATTTGCCATAATGGCAGGAGCTGTGAATTTTAGGATTTGAAGAATGTGGTTTGTGGTGGATGGGATTTTTCTTAATCTCTCAAGAGCTGTCACTATTTTACCTGTGTTCCCTTTTGGGGGAATAACAGAGACAAAGAGGGTCTCATTCGAATTAGAACCTGGGCAGAAAAAGAGCATTTCCCCCGTTGACTTCTTCCTGTGCATCAATAACTTACAGCACAGGAAACAAGTCTAATGAAGGGAAGTGACACTTTAGTGTTTTCTTAAACTTTGTGGTCTGGACCTACTATTTATATTTTAAATCTATTCTCTTGTCATTCTCAATCAACAGCCAACCTCCTGCCTCTCTGTCCCAGTCTCCATGCTTCAGCTATCCTGGCCTGCTAGGGAGCTCTCTCTCCCAACACCTGCTCCATGCCACCAGGCTGTTTCCTCTGCCAGAACCACTCTCCATCCCCTCATCCCCTCCTCCCCTCCTCCCAGGTGAACTTCTGCTTTTCCTTCAGGTTTCAGCTTAAACAAGCTTCTCACCAAGTAAGTGCAGACAATGGAGCCTTCCACTTCCAGGAAGCCCCTCTGGCAATATTAGGTCACACAGACACTCTAGAATTTTGTGAACCTGGTGGGTAGAAATTGAAAACAATCTTTTATTAAAAGCTGCAAGCATTGTTAGCTGGCAGGAGGTAAAGACTTAACTACTTCTTGAGGGCAGGGGCAGCGGGAGTAGGTTACTACTCCTTTAGTCCAGGGAAAACCACCCTGAGCGGTAGGTGTGTATAGAACCAGGATCTGCACATGCAACAAAGATGCTCTAAGGCGCTAACATTGTCTTTTGAGTGAGAAGGAAAATGGTATTTCTATGAAGGAGGCAGGGAAGCATTTTTTATTTGGGCCTTTGAAGAAATATCACAATGAGCAAGACATCTTTGTCCCACCTTGACCTTAGAGCTGGGCCAGGGGCCTTTGTAGTTAGTGAAGCTGTGAAACTGTTTTCATGGGAGAACTGTTTTCATGAGGCTGTGGGCACAACCAGCATTCTCTGGAGACCCAAGCAACAATACTCAGCGTCTCTATATCACCCCCAAATGGATGACTTTTGTTTCCATGATATGTTCAGACTGGTTTCTGCAGGTAGGTAGAGAAACAACAGTCCTTTGGTATTTATTGACTAGTGAGCAATGTTACCAAATTTTCCTATTTGAGCCAGTGATGTTTTAGCCAATTCTCTTGGGTCAACAATCACGCCACCTGGAATAAATGATAATTTTCCTTTCTTACAGCTATACGTTTAACTTCTATTTTATGCCTTTTCACAATGAAAGAAGCCATGGCAGCCAAACCAGATGGAATGATTAAAATGCTGTTGAGTTTTTGAGCAGCTGTGGGAATGATGGATTTGAGAGCAAAGGGATGAGAGGCTCATGCTAGAGGGAGCAGCTAAGATAGCATTACAGCACCTTAGGAGATAATGGACCCAGATTTGAAAATAAAAAATATGTGCACATACATACATACATACATACACACATACATATGTGTGAATATATTTTAGATGCCACATTGAGTGTTTTTGGTGATGTGGTAAATCAATATAAATGACTCTTAGGCTCAAAGCCTGAAGCCTGATGGTCTAATTGATTGTTAGCAGGAAATTATTTTTAATAGACAATGAAATCATTCATTTATCTGTAAAGAGGTGATAGGGAGTATTTTAATTAAAACACCCAGTTTATAAAGATATTTAATACTGTCGATTTGAGATAAATTTGCTGTTAATTCAACTTTCACTATTCCTTTGTGGTCTGAAATGTAACTGGGCTGTACCCAGACTCTGTTACTTAGCACGTGCATGATGCTTTTCCAGGCCACTTAATGGGCGTGCGATCTCATTTGGGTCTCGCAACAACCCTGTGATACACGTCATAATAGAAAATAGCATCTGTGGAGCACTTTACAACTGCAGAACACATTCCCCCGATACATCCTTTCAAGGTCACGAACACAAGCCTTGCAGGCAACTTACCGCTCAGCCAGATGGCTGCACCCCTTGGAGTTCTCTGGGCACAAGGGGCTGTTTCGCAACCCCATGTCTTGGCACCTCTGGTTCCCTCTGGGGAAATGCCCTCCCTGCATGGTCCAGCTGCAGGGCCTCTGCACACTCAGGAAGAGCCTCCCTGTCTTCCCAGGAGGATGATAGAGCCAGGTGCGAGGGGGGGGGGAGTCGGGGGAGGGCAGTGGGAACAGGTACAGGCCGCATGGTCCTTGGGAAGGAAGGGCTCGGCTGGGCTGGGAACCACAGCAGGACTGGTGGGATCTCCCCCAATCTGCTTAAGGCAGCACAAGCTCGGGCCTGCAGCTGCCTCCGCTGTCCGTGGAGGTGCCAATGGCATCCTAGCTCTATAACACCTACATCGCCTTGAGCTCTGAGTCATCCTCCTTCTGTACTGCTCATCGTCAGCTCATTCCCATCACCAAAGAGAACAATGTTGGACACTCATCCATGACCCTGGCCTCCTTCCCTCCAAGGGGTTCCACCAACTTTTTAATTCTAAAACCCACACTTGTTTAGAGAAGAAAGGGGAAGAAAGGCAGTTGTTTGTTTTGTAAAGGGGAATGAAATAACGGAGCAGAGTAGCTCGGGGCTCCAGTTGTCATTAGTTACATCTCCTATTAGGGTATCACTTCCACCAGGAGGCCTCCCTCAGGCACCTAGCCTGGGCTTGGCGCACCCACCCACCCCTGTATTTTGGTACATGGAGTAAACAGCATTCTCTTGGCGACAAGAGACAGAGTCCCAATTCAAATTAGCTTAAATGAAATGAAATAAAAGGAGGAGGGGTTTATTGAATCAACTCTTAGGACCACAGAAAGGAGTGGAGCTGGCCTGGGGCTGGGCTGGCCCCGGCCGAGATGCCGTCAGGAGGCTGTGTTGCTGCCTCATCTTGCCTCTTTCAGGGAGCTGGCAGCATCCTTTAGTGCCATAATGGCTTCGGGGGCCTAATGGTGAGCAGGGAGGAAGGACAGTCATCCCTACCAGCTGGGCTAACAGGTTTCTGCCCTCATCAATTGCCCTGGTCAGAGGGATGACATAGGTTGATCCCTAAGGCTGTGGGGCTGGAGCTCCTCTGGAAGTGCAGTGGGGGGGCAGAGACACGGCTTATGGTGAAATCATCCTTCCAACCATGTCTTCTAGGAGCACCCATTCCCTGTGCTGTAGCTGTTATAAGTCAGCTGCTCTCACCTACCCACAGCCCCTCAAGGATCACACCAATACTGGTTCCCATTGTGCATCTTCGTTTTAGTGCAGGCCCTGGGATTTGGTAAAATGTTCACTAAATATATAAAAAATAAAACCACCAATGAATGAACTCATATGTGACAGTAAAGCCCAGAATATATCAGGCGTCTGAATGGGAGAGTCCTGCTCAGTCACAACTACAACAAACATGGTCTTGAAGTGGACTTGCAAACCCATAGGCTCTGAGTGTGTGTGTGTGTGTGTGTGTGTGTGTTTTCATTTTCTAAACCATGGGCCACACAAGAAAGTGGTACTAAAGCTGGTGAGGCCGATGTGAGTACCTTCAAAACACTTCTGCACCCTGAAGGTGGCAGCTCATTCAACTGTTAGATATTTGAATCTCTTGTATATCTCGTCCCTCCTCACACTGCCCCTGCAAAGGCAGATGCACTAAATTGATCTAGAAGTCTCTACCTCCACAGCTAATATCAAAGAGCTCCCATTATGGTTGGCTTAAGTAAGAGAGCATTTTCCCCTCATTACCTTCCTAAATGCTTACGTGGGAACATCACCGTCAGAAAAATAGTTAAGTGCTTTGTTTTTAACCACCCTGTTTGCAAATAAAAAATTAGGTTGACATGAGTTTCTCCTGGAACTTTGTTTACATTGCACTTTGCCCATGAGGAATGTTTTGAATTCGAGCAAATTAAACACTCTCCGAACTCGGTGCTTAAAATAATAAAGAACTCTCCGGAACATTTAAGCGGAGCTGGAGGCTTTCCTGACAACACCTGTGATTCTCCAGCTGTTGCCATGGAATTCGACCACGGAGCTGCAGTGTGCTGCTCCTAACATTCCTTCCGCAGATACCATTCCATCCAGCATTACGCTTGAAAAGTCCCAAAGAGAACTCTTCCTCTCCCTGTGACTTGCTAGATAGGGAATGGAGTTGTCTTAGCATCTAAAAGAAAGAGACATGAGCATTAAGACTTCAATGACATCCCTTAAAATAGAGGGTGACTCGGTCCCCAGGCTGCTAACTTTCCCCAGTTCATAGAGGACACTATGCATTTTGGAGTTCTATGGAGGAGCTGCCCTTGAAAAGGAAAAAAGAAAAAAGAATAACTGCCACCTGAAAGTTTAGGACGGTGGCTTTGTTTTGCTGGAGAGCTGTTAACCTCAAAAGTGAATGATATCCTCAAGGTTCATCATGTCACAGACGGCAGTATTTTACCTTTTCGTATGGCTGGGTAGTAAAGAACCATATGATTTCACTCATATGTGGGATATAAAACAGAAAGCAACAAACAAACAAAGCCAGACAATCAACCAAAAACTCACAGACACAGACAAGAGTATGGTAGGAGAGTGGGAAAGGTAGAAGAGGACAAAGGGGGTCCAATAGATGGTGAGGGAAGGAGACTTGACTTTGGGTGGTGAGCACACAATGCACTATGCAGATAATGTATTATAGAATTATACACTTGAAGCTTATATAATCTTACTAGAGGCTCAGTGCACAAAATTTGTGCATGGGTGGGGAGGTCCTCTCAGCCCAGCCTGCACCCTCTCCAATCCGGGACCCTTCAGGGGATGTCTGACTGCCAGATGTCCCCGGGATCAGGCTTAAACCAGCAGTCGGACATCCCTCTCACAATCTGGGACCGCTGGCTCCTAACTGCTCACCTGCCTGCCTGCCTGATCGCCCTTAACTGCCCTCTCTGCCGGCCTGGTTGCCCCTCACTGACCCCTCCTGCCGGCCTGGTCATCCCACACAGCCTGCTGTTCAGTCGTTTGGTCGTCCCTCACTAACCCCCCCTGCCAGCCTGGTCGCCCCATACAGCTTGCTGTTCGGCCATCCATCCGGTTGTTTCGGTCGTGATGGCCCCTGGCTTTTTATATATTAGGATTAACCAATGTCACCTCAATAAATTTAATAAAATGTTTTAAAAAGTGAATGAGACTATTGCGCATGTCTTGCTGACTCCTGGAAGGCTTTGTGAGGAAATGTGTCATGGTGGTAATGGAATTACATTGCTTTGTGCTCATTATTTCACCATGTACTGGGACTTTTTTACACTGAATCTTCATGATAAAGGATCATTTTAAACTTAAGTTACTTAAGTAAACTTAAGTTGCTTCTGTCCTCTTTTCTAGACAAACTTTTAAAAGTTACTTTCTTTTAAAAAGTGAGGGATAGCATTCACTATCTCAGATTATTTAATAAATTGAAGAATTTATAATAATAGAAGTGCTAAAATCTGCCTCAATTAGCTTATCTATTGAATGAGATTTTGAAAAATTCCAGAGATTTCTTGCTTTTTAACTGGACAAATTGACTGTAGTTAATTTGGGAGGATACATTTATGAAGCTAGTAAAAACAATTTTGGAAAAGAAAATAATAAGGGAACATTTCAGTTATCAGATATCAACAAATATTATAAAGCCATAGTGTTTTGAAAAGCATGGAATGAAATAGACTGCTTGAAAAGACAGTGTTCAGAAGCCATCTCTGATGGCTGTGGGAATTTAATACATGACAAAGAGGACATTTCAGAGAAGTGAAAGAACAAACTATTCAACTAATGCTATTGTGATAATTGGTTAAACATTTGGAAGCAAAGCCAACCTACTTAACACCATAAACAAACATAAATTCTAGGTAGATTGCAGATGTGTATATTAAAAAGAAAGTAAAGCAAATGAAAAAAATTAGAGTAAGATAGATAAAATTTTCATAACATTCCTGATGCAAGTTTTATGTGTGTGTGTGTGTATGTGCATATGTATATGTGTGTGCAAAGATGACACATGTGTGCTTTCTATTTTGGTCTCCTTATTACTCTGAGCATGATCTCGGATCCAGATATAAACTTGTAACTCCCCTATTTGAAATCCTGCAGTGGAGCCACACTATAAGACTTAATGTTATTAGATATTGAACCTCTTTACAACCTTTATGATCTTTACAACCTCAGTTCTTGGATTTTCCACATTCCCTCCATGCTTTAGCTATGCCAAGTTCCAATTTTTAAAAATTTAACTCATTTTTCCAGTTATAGTTGACATACAATATTATATTTCAAGTGTACAACATAGTGATTAAACATTTATATACCTCACAAAGTGACCCCCCCAAAACTCAAGTACCCATCTGACACTACACACAGTTATTGCAGTATTATTAACCAAGTTCTCAGTTTTTGAACAAGCAACCACCTGCCTTTCTTCTGTGTCTTGTACATGCAATTCCCTGTCTGAAATGCTCTTCCATTTGTGACTGTATAATTAGGAAGTCTGCTTTATCATTTAGGATGTTTTGGGTTACATATAACAGAAAGCCTAACTCATACTGATTTAAACAAGAGGGGAATTCATTGACTCTCCTAACTGGAAATCCAATGGTGGGCCGGGCTTCTGGGTTTGCTTCATCCAGGGTCTCTGGGATTTCCTTGGCTACGCCCTGCTCTGTGTGTTAACTTCATCCTAGGCTGGCCTTCCTTTTGGTAGAAAAATGACCAGATCTGGTTCAGGCTTCATATCTCCACCCTGCCAGTTCCAGGGAAAAGAGAATCCTCCTATCCCAGCCTTCCCCGCAAGAGTCCTGAAAGTCATCTGGATTGTATCAGTATAGGTCCCATGCCCACCCCTGACCCAATTACTGTGTCCAGAAGAGGAGAACACAAGGTTCAGCATAAGTAAGTTGGTCGTGCCCTACTGCCCTACTCCTGAGGCTTCCCCCAAAAACAGAGACCACATGGGTTAGGAGAGGAGGGGTGGGTGCACTATGAGGGTCTGGGTACTGTTAGGAAAGGAAAAGGTAGAGATGGATGCCAGGTAGGCAACTAATAGAGTCTGCTCACAGTGCTCCTTGCCACCTATTCCCATTAATACAGGATCCAATCAGTAAAGCCTTCCTCACCCCATGGATTTCTGAGCCTCCCTAGAAAAACACTCAGATGGGTTCTCAACCTGTCTAACCAGCCCAACAAAGAGACCTCGGGGCATCTATGCATTTGTTTTACAGTCTTCAAAGAGGTTTCAAAACACAGTTCCTTGTGCCCCAGTGTCTTAAGGAACTCTTATGAAAATGGTTCTTTCAATTTTTTCTTTATGAAAAGATTTGAGGAAAAATTTGAGCTCAGACACCTCACTAGTCAGAAATGACTCTTCTCCAATGTCCGAGTCTTGTCACCCAAACCCAATGGCTGCCCAGTAATGTCTTCCTGGGGACAGGGGCTCTTTAACAAGGGTCTCCATGAACTTGAGTGGAAAAAAGAATCTCAATTTTCAACATCTAGCTGAAACTCAGCAGTTTCTCTAATTATGAATGTACACAACCAACTACAATTGTAAGGATTTTGTCACCGTGGAGGTCTCAGATGCCTGCATGTCATCGACAATTGCTGTGGATGGTACTTCTGTGTCTGCTCACCAGCACTTCAAAATCACAGCAGTTACTAAACTGGATCTTGTTTTTAAAGCGTCAATAAAGAAACACACATATTAATATGTAAATGAGCATGTTAGAAATGTTTCACAAATGCATTTTGATATAATTGATTGCCTTGGTAATCCTCTGTATTCTGCTTAATTCATTTCAAAACGTTATTTGGAGAGTTTATCCATAAGCTTCACCAAACTGCTGAAAGGATTCATGGCTCAGCAAAGATTAAGACTATTCTCCCAGCCCCTAACCCCCCAGCCCTAAGATGACCTGTTTCTTGGAAGATGTCACAGAACTGGTGTTTTAGTTTACACATTCATTTTCCTCTCCACATAGCAGTATCATAACGTCTTCCGTGCTATAAATGTAGGATCTGTTGCCTCCTTCCCTACCCCTATACTTTGCCCTCCAGCAATCCCAAAGGGAAATAGCTGGCAGGCCCTTCACCGGTGGCTTCCCACATTATAGGGCCTCAACATCAGAGCTCCTTGCTATGGAGGCCTATTAGCTCAGCGGGCATAGGCCTTCCTGGCCCATCACTCTCTGTGGCCCCAAATGAGCTCGTTGTCCTTCACAACTCACGATTAGTCAAAAATATTGAGAAGCCCCAAATGCTTTGGGTTTCCTTCAAATTGTTTTTAAAAATGCATTTCTTTACTTCTCAGCAACGTGAACATTTCCCCCCTCCTTACAATTTCCCTCTAATAACGAAGAGCCAAGGAGTAAAAAAGTCATCTACATGTCAGTCTCACATCGTTGATGATCTAATTCCTTCTTGCCCCAATATTTTCAGGGTTCCCACCTTTTTACATATTTTCCCTCTTGCTGACTGTGCTATTACAGACTTTCTGGCCTGTTTCAGAAAACTCCCTCGCCCCATTTCATCTCTCAGCCCTTCCATCCCAGTTAAGGAGAATTTCAGCATTCGAATAGGGGGAAAAATCACCGCGTCCACATGTCCAAACGCTCATCACTGTTGCAGGCAGCACTTTTGTGTAACAATTCAAGCTACGTCCTCTGTTTCCACCTCGAATCATTTGTAAAGGCAGGCCCCTCCCCACGACGCGGGGAGAGAATAGGCTGCCTGTGTGGGTGGTCTGGGTCTGAGGGAACAAATGACATCATGGATTCACATGGCAAGTTCATGAAGCCGCAGTCCAGCTCTCCTGAGCAGTGGCCTGCATTATCTCTGCTGGAGCACTCAATGCCCAGAGTCACAGGACGGGGACACTCGGAAATGATATATATATATATTTGAGATTCTTCAAGGATCTTTTTATTATTTTCTAGAGATATCCAACCCACAATACTAAAGCAAGATGAAGATTTTTATTTCAGTCAGAAATTGCAGCAATTAGTAAAAGTGTGAAATCTATAATCATTTGTTGAGCTGCTTTTAAAAAGTGTTTATCATCACATTTAGTAAATGTCACTATGTTAATTGACCGTATTCTTCTCTCACACATGGCAGGAAGGAGTACACATGCTTCCTGTTGATGTCACTAGAAGGCACATGCACTAAACCCCAGGAGCAAAATTTAACTTTAATGCTTATATAGGAAAATCACTGTACTCATCACTATGCACAAGGATCACTACTGCACAAGGACAAAATGGCATGCAACTAAGTGGACTACCCAGGGGTCCACAGAACAGAGGAGACCCAAGGAATAGCTGTTGAGGGAATAGCAAAATCGTCCAAGAACAACGTTCCCTTTTCTTCTCCCACTGACATCCCAGAGGAGGCTGGGAATGTGTCCTCTTGGTTTTATTTTATTTTTTTCAATTATTGGAAGATTTTTTAATTACAGGAAATGATATTTTAAAACTTGACATTAAAAAAATATATATGAAGGTTTACAAGCATTCGCGGGATACTTCTGAAACTCTATACACTCCGGAGGGGGCGGAGGGAAATCATCGCACCCGAATGATTTTGCAAACGGGCAACACCAGTCTCTTTGCCTGCCTGAATGACTAATTCTGTGTTTTTTCTCCCCCTCCCCAAAGCCCTGTTGTGGGTCTTTTCTCAGACTGCCGTTAGGCATTCTGGGCTGGCACAGAGGGGAATGAGACACTGCTTTCTGTGCGGATCCTGCAGGAATTTCAGTCTGGGATGAGGTTTACGGGAACACAAGTGAAATCAGACATATGCAGTTTTCACCAGATTTCGAGGTTCTAGAACACCTGCCCCTCACGAGTGTTCCTGAATGCCACCCAGAGACCCACTGAACATTCTGCTCTCTGGGGGCGCTCCCCTAGGCAGCATCTCCACCTTGCTCTGTGAAGTAATCAGCTATGCTGTTTCTTCTCTCTGGATATCTGCCCTTTTATAAGCAGTTACTCTTCCTTCTCTAGCTGTGCACTATCGTTTTAATAGCCAATATGTTAGTTATGTTTGGATATTCCCTCCAATAATAGCCATGACTCTTCCCCCAAAGTAAATAATTATTGTTTTAAGCTATAGTTATTTCAGAATATCCCAGCGTTCACATGCTTAGTGGATCCAGTCTAAATGAATTTACATTTTGGATTTGTCTCTTTACAGTTTTGTGAACTTGAGCAAGTTACTTAACCTACTTGCATCTCAGTTTCCTCATCTGAAAAATGATCATGATAATTAGACCTAACTCAATATGGTTTGGAGAGCAGATGAGTTAATTCATATAAAATGCTTAGAATACCAGTTAGCATATAGTAAATGTTGAGTGAATGTTAGCTAATTTAATTACTATTATTGTAATCATTTCCAACTTGTGATTGACATTTTCTGACATGTTGCCGAAGTCTTTTTTTATTTCTTCTTTTTTTGGTTAATCCTCACTTGGGGAATTTTTTTCCATTGATTTTTAGAGAGAGAGTGGAAGGGAGTGAGAAACATCGATGTGAGAGAGACACGTTGATTTGCCCAAGCCATTTCTATTGAAATCACCTTTTCTTCCTCACAGCACCTTGTCTTGATAAAGAACACAGAGATTTGAGAACTCGCATGAGTTTTATCCCCAACTGAAACTGGACACTGCCCAGAAATTCAAAATAGGAGGGAGGCTTGGGAATGTCTAGGGAGATTTATTACTGCTGAAACGGGAGCAGGAAAAGTGTCATCAGCAAAGCGAAGCAGCGAAAAGGGACTTTGTTGTCCTAACAAGGCCGTGCAAGGACACACTTAGGAGAAAAATATGTTCCCTATTCAAATATAACACAACCTTTGCAGGTCACTGGAATTTAATACTTACTGAAGAGCTTTTCCCGACTTATTTAGATAGAAATAATCATCTTCCATCATTCTTCTGCCCACATAAGAAGAATAGAAACAAATTAGTTGACTTCTTAAACTTTCTTAACACACAGACTGTGCTCCTCTGAATAATTTTTTTTCACTTCAGGCTGTCAGTGTCCAGGCTTTTCTACACAGGGTCGTCCTCTGGGCCCTGAGTTAGAGCACTGGCGATGCCGTGTTTCATCAAGAGCCTCCGCTGTTGTCTTCAGGACTTTCAAGTCTTCGATGGCCCATAAACGAGATTTGGTGCTTGATTTCCTCGTCCGCCCTATACGTGTCAAGGAACTCAGGTTCCTTTCTCAAACAAAGTGTTTGGTTTATGGAAACACTGAGCTCATGGTATAGCTGCGTCATCAGGAATAATTGTCAAGTTTTCAGGAGCAACAGCACATGGGCAGGCAATGGCAGCCGGCCCACCAGTCTCCTGGTCACAGTAGTTGTGAGATGTCATCGGCTCCAGCACACATCCTGATTTCAAAGCTATTAGAAGGCAAAGGAGACGTGCATTTCAAATTGACAAAATATGGCATCGACACCCACCATGAATTGAATGCCTAACTGTGGGTTACACGTGATGTTAAAATTATAGAGGTGATGCAATTCATTTATAACACCTTAATGGAACACACTATTATACCATTTTATATCATTAATATATCATTAATAATGGTCTTCATTATAACTAAAGCTCACAAAGAAATTTTAGCTGTGGGAGCAAAGTCGTTGGATTCATTGCCATTGGTCTAAACATTACATTCGGCTAAATGGCATAACAAGATGCTGCTGCTTAATAAATCAGCAAAGAAGCTGAGGAAGAATCCATTTTCTACTTTAATGTTTAATCTTGAAAAGGAAGGACTAACACAAAACATTCTGTTAAAGTATTAGGATTGATCTCATTTCCAGAAAAAATATATATTATATTATTAATTACATTCTAATGGAATATTCTATTTATATTTCTTTTTATTGTATGCAATTAAAACAAACAAGAAACTCAGGTGTTTACAAGTGAATGATTAAGTTTCTGTATGAGCATCTCATCAAGGTCAATATCCTTTAACTTCAAAATTAACTCAATAATTCTATGTAGTTCTGATTTCAAGTAACTGAGCCCTTGGGAACATCATGAAAGGAAAATACATAGGAATCAACTTTTTTTCTCAGGAGAACTTGATAATCTCACTATTTATGGTTTACAACTCTCTGCAAATTCAAGAGTAAACTGTATAATGAGTTATATAAATGTAAAAAATGATTCCAAATGATTCAATTAATGAAAAGCTGTTGGAGAAAACTTAAGAAAGACAAAATTTCAAATTGAAGGAGAAATTTCCAAATCAAAGTTCAATTCATAGAGTTTGCTTTTTTCCTGTTTAAAACACATCAGGTTGTAATTGCCTCATTAGCATATCCCATGATTTAAAAGGGTGAAATCTTGGTGAGGAGGCGGCCATGAGAGATGTCAGCAGAGAAGGTTCTGTGCACCGTCAGAACTGGAAGGACACAGCTCATTCTAACCTCCCATTTTACAGATGAAGAAACTGAGGTCCAGACTGGTGAGGTGATGACAAGCTAGGTGGTCCCATGTTGAATGGGCAGAGAGAAATTTCTGGAAGGGGTGGTGAAGGAACTAATAGGGGGATGGAAAAATATGAAGTTTAGTGAATAGGAAAAAAAGGAGTTAAGTTTGCAAATTAGGAGTCAAACAAAGGGAGAAAAAGAGACTGTGGAATATTTTGTATTTTTGCAACTAAAAAGGTGAGGTGAGCCAAGAACACATTGGGCATTTAACCAAGTAGGGTTAAGTCTTTAGCACTTGTGATCATTATAAGAATGTGGGAGAAAAAGCAACATAAAGTGGAGTTCAAGGCCATTGGGTGGAGCAACATTTGGCTTATTGAACATTGAACATTAGGGGAAAGTTGGAGAAGGAGTTTGAGAGACCTTTGTCCAGGCACAGAATGAGATCACACAAAGAATTTGACTTATATGTAAAAGGGTGAATTTAAATCTAGAATTGAGGACTGCTCATTATTCAGCCCGTTTGCAGACAGGTGGGGCCACAGGGTCAGTCCTGGCCACTGGACTGTGAGTGCAAGTGCCAAGGTGAGGCCAGCGAGGACCCATGTGACTTCCCAGCTGTCTCTCCCCCTTCGGAGGGGATCACAGAGCCAGGAGATGAGTTAGGAGACTTGGAATTGAAGAAGCCTGAGTCACTGTGTCTCCATGTCAAGGTGTGAATAGGAAAAAAAGGAGTTAAGTTTGCAAATTAGGAGTCAAACAAAGGGAGAAAAAGAGACTGTGGAATATTTTGTATTTTTGCAACTAAAAAGGTGAGGTGAGCCAAGAACACATTGGGCATTTAACCAAGTAGGGTTAAGTCTTTAGCACTTGTGATCATTATAAGAATGTGGGAGAAAAAGCAACATAAAGTGGAGTTAAAGGCCATTGGGTGGAGCAACATTTGGCTTATTGAACATTGAACATTAGGGGAAAGTTGGAGAAGGAGTTTGAGAGGCCTTTGCGCCAGGCACAGAATGAGACCACACAAAGAATCTGACTTCTATGTAAAAGGGTGAATTTAAATCTAGGATCGAGGACTGCTCATTATTCAGCCCATTTGCAGACAGGTGGGGCCACAGGGTCAGTCCTGACCCCTGGACTGTGAGTGCAAGTGCCAAGGTGAGGCCAGCTAGGACCCATGTGACTTCCCAGCTGTCTCTCCCCCTTCGGAGGGGATCACAGAGCCAGGAGATGAGTTAGGAGACTTGGAATTGAAGAAGCCTGAGTCACTGTGTCTCCATGTCAAGGTGAGTTAACCTGGAGAATCGGCAGACCTGAGTGAGAACTAAACTGTGTATGAAATCACTGAGATTTGGGTGTTTTCTTTTGTTACAGCAGCAGATGCCTACCTCACTGGCTGACTGCCACATCCATGATGTCAACTTCTACGTTTCCCGTTTTTATAAAAGAAAATGAAATAAAAATGAAGCACACCACATTTCCTTAGGCTCCCTTCCTTTCCTCCCTGGCTTTCTCCTTGCATCAGGGTTGTTACTGTTCTGGTGAAGCTGTGGTCCCTGAGTGCTCACTGGGAACCTGCCATTGGAAGCAAGACTCCCATGCCTGGGCCAGCGGCCTCTCCTCAGTGGACACTTGGAAACCTCATTCTTTGGAGCATACCAGAGGCTCACCCCACCCTCTAAGGAATGCAAGACTTAGGCAGCGGTTCTCAACCTGTGGGTCGCGACCCCTTTGGGGGTCCAACGACCCTTTTACAGGGGTCGCCTAAGACCATCCTGCATATCAGATATTTACATTACGATTCATAACAGTAGCAACATTACAGTTATGAAGTAGCAACGAAAATCATTTTATGGTTGGGTCACAACATGAGGAACTGTATTTAAAGGGCCAGAAGGTTGAGAACCACTGACTTAGAGGGTTCCGGCTGGAGACCCCCTTTTCTGCTTATTTTCTTCTACCCACAAGCCCCAGAACATCTGTCAGCCTGAGGCTGGGAGATAATTCACGTCCTGAAAGCTCTGCCTTTGGTCCTGTTTTCACTGACATTAGGGGCTGTTGCCCTGTTTCAGGTGTTGTCAGCAAAGGGAAAAACCACAGAAAAGGGAGAAACTGTGGAAGAAAAGCTTCAACCAACCATGTAGTTAATTAAATGGTAATAAATAATAACTTGAGAAATTAGATATTTTGTGGTTGATTTTTATGACTTTTAAAATAATATAACTGGTGGCAAAAAAACCCTCCAACATCCAAAACCACAAGTCACATTTTGGTTGTGGTTTTTTTGTTCAAAATACAAAACACTTGGAAAAGATCATTTGAGCCGTGTTTTCCCTGCAGTGGTTGAAATTCTCCTTTAAATGATCGCGGGACAATTTACATGTCTTTTTATGTTGGAATCAACATTTCTGCTTGAAGATTTACTTTGGTAATATTAGTGTTAATTTCTAAAAACACCTTTCAATTATTAGAGTAATTTCACTGACATCATCTCATTGTATCCAATTGCTGGTTGGTACAGGTTCCTACTTACGCTCCCAGAAGCTCAGAGGCTTGTCCAAAATCTCTTATCCAGAACCTCCCAGGATCTTCTAAATCAAGGCTCAGCAAATGGCAGCCATGGACCAAATCTTACCCACCCCGTGTTTTTGTATAGCACACCAGCTAAGGATGGGTTTGACAATGTTAATAGTTGGAGATGGAGAGTGGAGAAAAGAAGAAAATTATATAAAATGCAAATTTCAGCATCCACAAATGAAGTTTTCTTGGAGATCAACCACGTTTACATATTATCCATGGCTGCTTTCTTGCTGTAAGGGCAGAGATGAGTAGTTGTGACACAGACCATATGGCATGCAAAGCCTGAACTATTTACTTCCCGGCCCTTCATAGAAAAAGTTTGCCAACTCCTGTCCTACATCATGGGCTTATTCCATCTTTTCAGAATCCTAGCAGATGCAGGGACAAGGGCAAAAACCACAGGGATCTGGTTTGTAAGCCCAGTAGAAGAGACTTAGAAATTGGCCTGCAAAAAAAGGCTAGTCCTTTAAATCCTGAGGGCCTCAGTCCTTCTGATTGGTGAATTGGAGAGTGGGTTCCCAGCCTTCAGGCTGCCGCAGCTGCCTCCTCCAACGGGCCATAGGAGGGGTGTCCTCATAAGACCTTCTCCACAATGAAAGGGCGGTATCCCCCCTTCCCCTCCTCCACCTTCTCAACCCCAGGAAGAACTAGTTCATCAGCTTCATGATGGGCTGTCCTCAGAGTTAGGAGGGCGAAACGTCTCGGCTTAGAGGCTGAGACAAGTAAGGAAGGGAACGATGAAATGCTCTAATGTGTTTGGTCTTTAATGCAGTTCTCTGATGCAACCTCCTACTCTTCCTGTACCCATTTCCACTTTGAGCTCTTGTCTGCTGTAGGTGGAACAGTGGGCTTCATTCTAGGGGGACAGGGCAGACGGGATGCAAAAAGCAGGCACAGAAGGCTTCCTCTGTTTTTAGCTGAGCTTCTGATTTATTTTCACTCCCTACTTTTTCTACTTGCACTCGCAAGGTATAATATTATCTCCCCTTTTCTGAGTGTCATTTAATTTAAATGGAAATAGATGGTATTGTCGCCCAGCCAGCGTGGCTCAGTGGTTGAGCATCGACCTATGAACCAAGAGGTCATGGTTCAATTCTCAGTCAGGGCACATGCCCAGATTTCGGTCTCATCCTCAGTAGGGGGCATGCAGGAGGCAGCCAATGATTCTCTCTCATCATTGATGTTTCCATCTCTCTCTCTCCCTCTCCCTTCCTCTCTAAAATCAATAAAAAATTATATATTTTTAAAAAGAAATAGATGGTCTTGTGGAACTGTCTCCATAACCCTCTAATTCCATAACAGGAGAGGGAACTGAAAGCTGGGTTGTTTAAAGTCCTTCCTTGGTCGTAGCTGGTACCTGATCTCTCCAAGGCCAGCACTCGGGCATTTCCCAGCAAACCTCAAGAGCTCCACAAAGCCAAGTGTGTCTTCCATCATGGGCACAGTTCGCTCTGTGAAACCCATGACATCCCCACTATAGAGACGCATCCTCCCAGTGCATTCCTCAGAGAACCAACTCCTGGGACCTTATAAGGAATGTTAAAAAAATATGTTTGCAGAATAATGGTTTTAAAAGGCTTAATTAGATTTCTTTACTCAAGGACTTCACAGAGCCTTTAATACACGGCATTTGCAGCCTTTTCTACCTCTATAATTTTAAGGCATTTTATTTAGCCTCTCAGAGTTTTAGTTTCCCCCTTTGAAAAACAGAAGTAATATCTGCCTTTTGAAATATTAAATGTTATTATTTTTCTCTTTTTGTTTTTGACTAGGTTCACGTAATTTCTATCAAATGAAGTGAATTCTAACAACCACAAGAAAATCTGAATAACTGTTACAGAAAAAAACAATTATTTTGGTAATAAATTAAGGTAAGGCACATCTGCTAAGAGCATAGCACAGCACACATTTTTCTCTTCCTTTTGTAAAGGAAACAATGCAGCTAGGATCAGGAAACTTATGAGCAACTATTCCAGGCACAAAATTACATATTCACTTGCTATCGCTAGGAGAGAATTCCAGTCATTATACCAGCAAGATAGGGGCAGTTTTGGAGCTGCCCCACTTTAAAAGCATTCCTTTGGAAACACATTGTGATGATGACTATTTTCCATGCATCTAGGTGTGGAGTCAGCAAAATTGTTCTTTAAAGGGGTAGAGGGTAAATATTTTAGACTTCACAGGTCATACAGACACTGCTGCAAATATGCAAGTCTGCTGTCTTTGCACAAAAGCAGCCATATGGAAATAAATGGGCATGGCTGTGTGCCAATAAAACTTTATTTACAAAAACAGGTGGCAGGCGGTATTTGGGCCAAGCGTTGTAGTTTGCCAACCCCTGGTCTAGATGCTGACATAAGTAGACAAGCCTCTCAGCATGACATCCTTGCTCCGTTTTTAAAAAGATTTTTGTTGTTGATGTTCATTTGTGTGTTCTGCACAATACTTAATATCATCCAGAAGTAGTATTTTAAAGAACATGATTTTGGGGGAAACTTCAGAGCTTTGAGTTTCTGAGTCATTTCTTCCAAAAAGTGGACAGTGAAGCAATAAAGATGGGGTGAACTGAGACTAGACAAAGTGGTCAAATCTCTAAGAGACTGGGCTATTGGCCATGGAAGTTCAAGTCCTCAGACAATTGAAAGGGTTCCAGATCCTGGGGCCTAGGCAGACAACCTGTCCAACTGCTCACAATGGATAGAGCTTAACACAGTGTGGCATCAGAATTGGTTTCTCAAAAGGATTTGTTTTATCCAGTTAGTCAGGGAATGTCTGTCTGCAAGTAACCAAACCCACCCTGAAGGCCCTTTAAGAGGTAAGATAATATGAAGATCAAGAACATTGCCTCTGGAGCACACTGCCTGGATCCAGGTCTTTGCACCTTGCTTGACTTGAGCAAAGTAGCTAAAATATCTATGCCTCTATTTTCTCAGCTGTAAAATGGGAATATCTAACTTATAGGCAAGAATGCAGTGGATTACATTCAAAGTGCTGGCACAGAGTAAACAAGTGGTATATAAGTATCGCTGTTAGAATTAATTTTTTATTGTCATTATCATTTGTTTATATTGTTGTTTCAGGGTTTCTTTAATCACCTAGTCACAAGAGCCAAGAGGTCACTTAAAAACCTCTCTCTCATACTTTTCAACTCTTTTTCTTTCTGCTCATCTGCTCTTCCTCTGAATAGGCTTATTTCATTTTATTATGTACATGGCCCATCATCACTACCTTAACATGGAAGCCCAGCCCGAAACCCACCTCCTCTGCTAGGCCAGCACTTCACAGAAGCAGACTGGGTCTCCTCACCCCGTGTGACAGGCTCACCACTCTGACCTCAGGATCCCTGTAAGAGATGGTGTCTTTTGGTCCATAAGGCTACCCATTCCATGCCTCTGGGCAGCCTTTGGTCTCCACAAATGGAATGTGCTCAGCAGGTGGAAAAATGCTGGGCATGTCTGGTCCTGTGTCCTGAGGCTAAGTTCACTCCAGGCACATTGGACACCAGGTCAAGACAGCAGACATTGGCTAGACCCTGAGTCATCAGGGGAGGGGGAACTTTCCGTTCCACCCAACCATCCAGGCTTCTCTCGACTCAAGACCTAGGCAAGATTCAGCACAGGTAGCAGGATTTCATAGCAGACTTATGGGTGGACCTGGGGTGGGTGGTAACTGACATCATGAACAAAAATAATTATAAACATGGAAGAATTTGCTTATTTCCATTCACTTGCTCACTTGTTCAACAAATATTTATTCATTGAGTGTCTCCTAAATGCCATGCTAGGGAACATGCATCTTTAAAAATAATAGAACAAATACACATTTTAAAAAAGTGATGAAGAACAGTTTTGCAATCTCAGAAGTGGTATTCTCAACCCAGTCCTCTATATGAATAATCAATTTATTTGGGAGATTGCAGATGGTAACAATAAATCTTATTGTCTCTCTTATTCACATGCTCCAACGGTATTTATTAGGCCTTTCAATAAGCCTGGATTCTGGTGGTCCAATCTCCCCTCACTCTTTTCTTCAGCTGAGTCTTGGCTATGGTTGGCCCTTTGCTTTTCTACATACATATTAGAATCAGCTTCTCGTGTCCCCAGAAGAATTTGTTCTGGATTGATAGTTTATTTGAGAACTGGTATATTTATGATTTATGAGTCTTCATATCCATGTCTGTGGTATATCTCATTCATTCTCTTTTCATTGGATATTTGGGTTATTTCCAGGATTTTGCTGTTAAATATATTGAATTTACTTAGGTGTTTTTTTTCTATGTCTCTCAGCATAGTTTCATAATTTTCCTTTTAAGTCATGCACTTCTTTTATTAAATTCTCTCCTTGGTGCCTTATGCTATTTTGCTGCTGTTATATGTGGTAACATCCTATATATTAAAAGGCTAATATGCAAATTGTCCCCTCAACCAGGAGTTCGAGCAGGAGTTCGACCAGGGGGCGGAGCCATCCCATCAACTGCCTGCGGCCCCTCCCTCTGGCCAGCCCTGCCCCCAATCGTCCCCAATCGGGGTGGGCCAGCCAGACCCCACCTGTGCACGAATTCATGCACCGGGCCTCTAGTTTTTAATAATTATGGAACTTAGCTGTTGTTTGGGAACTTCATTGTAAACTATGTTCTTATTGTGTTACATTGCTCTTTAAAGGCATGGAGGAAGATGGGATCAGACTTCTAGAAAGCTGCTTTTCAAATCCTTAGGTTTACTTCTTATGTTGCAGCATCATAAAATTTTGGTGAAATTTTTAGAGGAAAATGAATAATCTCAGAACCATTATTCTCACAAACCTACATTAATGCAGCCATGGCCCCCTCTTGTACTTGATGGCAGCGAGGATGCGTGTAGACATGAACCTCCCTCGTCTGTGCGTCTGCTCTGGTCCTGAGACTTTACACGCCTCTTGGAAGAATATTTACTTGATTTGAATCATCTTGAGTTTTTTTCTTAGCACTGAGACACAGGAATGGAAGGCAGGACCTCTCAACTTTATTCCTGCACTTTCCATTGCCCTGTAAAGTCAAATGTGGACACAATTGATCACAAGATCACCAAGGGAAGAGAAGGCCCTGCTGGGAGGGGTGTGGCCCTGCCTCATTGCCAACCTGGTCTCCTCACTCATGACTTGAGGAGCTGTGGCACAGGTTACCACAGGGGCCTCTTCCAGATGTGAACATTGGCGGCTCCACACTCCCAGGGCCTGCCTTTCATGAGGCCTTGTAGATGAATTCAGAGCAACTCGGGCTTTCCCCGCAGGCACGGCTCCTCGGTGAAGAGAACAACAACACTTGCGGCCTCTGAGGGGCAATTCCAGGGAGAGCACTGGAGTCTGATCCTTTCAAGGTCCTGAGAGCTGTTTTCCTTAGTGAGCACTGAGCCAGCTGACGTCAGTCCCCCCGGCACCTCTCATCCTCTTTCTACCCGAGCTGCAGGCCACTGGAGCTAGTGAATTAAGACCTTTGCCTTTGACAGTTGGGTTGGGAAAGAGTGAAAACAGATCTAATAATAATTAGTTATGGTTTAATATGCAAGATCGGAACGTTCTCATTTTTCATTCTGGAGCCTGGTGAGAAAGAGTTGGGGGAAGGGGGAGGAGAAGGGGAGGGAGATTGACGGCAGAGAATAACCCCTGAAATGGCCCCGCCCCCCAATGGCCAAGAGAGTCAGCGATCCTCAGGCGCCTGCTCATATCAGGTTCAGAGCCAGGACAGCCTTAAAGGAAATGGGGCGCCCAGCGAAGGTGGGGGATAAAAGGGTTTGCTTTTATTGTTCTCTCGGGCCAGGCACCTTGGCACACGAGTCGCTGCCTACTCACTTTGAAAAGACTGTGGTCTCAGGCCAGCCTCCCCCTTCAGGCTCCAAAACAGAGGGTTTGGGTTCAGATAACTGGCTCTGGGTAAATAGCAGCTTGTTTTTGTAACACTAGAGATGTATTTACTTTTCACTTAATGAAGGGGAGTGATGTCTTGGATAAGACATGATCTGACACAAACTATAAATATTAAGCCCAAACATTATAGGGTAAACTCTTTCCAGAAATTTCCAATTTGTAACTATGTAAAATCAGTGTTGGTGGTTTCAGTTGCCGTGGGGATATTTCATTAACTTTCTGAAGGGAAAACATTTCGGAATGGAGAAACAAACCTAAAGACATGTGTGTGCGTGTGTGTGTGCGTGCGCGCGCGTGCGTGCGTGTGTGCGTGTGTGTGTGTGTGTGTGTGTGTGTGCAGCACAGCTGGGATTTGACATACTCTGCTAAGATCAGCCTGTTTCTCACTGGTGGGAAATTTAGTACCGCCCAGAAAGCGGCAGAGGGGAAGGGGAAACCTATGAGTTGGTTGAGAAGGAAAGTGGTAAATAATTCTCAAAGTATTACCCTGTTCTAGAAAAGAATAAAAATTAGGAGAGAGAAAAGGGTGGACAGGAGAGGAAAAACAGATGGTGCCTTGCAAAGAATGGTCCTGCAGTTCTTCTTTGTCTCCCAATAGGGCTTAAAACGTGAAGGCGGGATGCAGGCTGAGCAGGGAGCAAGCCCTGTACCGAAGACCGGCCCGTGGCAGCCTCTGACCCAGGCCCGTCAGAAGCCCCGGGGGCAGGTGCCAGTGAAGTGGGGAGGTCGCGGAGCAGATGCTGCCCGGCCAGGGACGTGCATTGGAGGCCCACGGGACGGGAGCCAGGGCCTGCTCTTATCCATCGCAAGGGACGTGGCACGAATCCAGTGACAGGAATGTTAGCCAGATGGTTCGGGGTAGGGAAATCGAGATAGAACAAGACAGGGCTCGTGGGGCTTACCGCAGAGCACAAAGACAGAATGCAAACATTTTCATGAATGAGTTTTAAGGATTTTACAAAGTTTTAAGGCTTCTTCTTGCTCAGCAAACTTATCCGACCTACCCTTAGTGTCTCTTCAAGCCTCTAGACCCTCTCCAGTTTCCCCATCGGCTTGCAGGGACAAATGGAACCAGAGACCATATCAGGGGCAGGGAGCCCACGAGCCCAACCAGGCCCTTGCGAAGCTTCTGGGAGCGTCTGTAGATCTGAGCCATTTGCCTGGAAGCAAACTGTCGAGCTCTGGCCCTAACAAACACTCCTCTCCCAAGGTAACATTCAATACTGGTATTGACATAAGGAATGAGAGATTAAATAATGACATTATAAAAAATAATAACATTTCTTTAAATGCCAAAGAGTCCACTGGAGGACTTAGTGGTAGATTTTTTTAAAAAAAGTTCATTACTACATGCAGTATTAGATGTACTACCTGAGTAGGTAGGAACAAGAACAACCATTTGGGACTTTTTCATGCTAATGTGATGTCATGGGGATACACAGGTGGGAGGGGCAGTTGCGGTGGTTCTCACACTGGAGCAGGTGTCAGAATCACCTGGAAGGCTTATTAAAGCCACAGGTGGCGGCTCTCAGCTCTGGTGTCTCTGCTGCGGAAGGTCTGCGGCGGAACTTCTAATAGCTCCCAGGTGATGCTGCTGCTGCTGGGCCAGGACTGAGCCTCGACCACCATCGGCCGTGCATCCAGGATAAAGATACACACGTAGGAGGCATTTGTGTTTCTTCACAGCGGCGCCTGCACTCCGGCAGGAAACGCAATGCACTTGAATGAAGCCAGCGCTCGTGGAGCCGAGCAGAGACCACCGCGGGCAGTGAGAAGCGAGGTGCTCTGGATTCCTGGGGTGCACTGCCGGCTGGAAGGGCCTTGGGATCAGGAGGGAGGCATGAGACCTCAGCGTGCTAGAGCTGGACAGGAACTGCGAGAACACCAGGATGACGTGCAGACACCGAGTTTAACCCCCACGAACCTCAGTTTCCTCCTCTGTAAAACCGAGACCCCTGCAGAGCTTGTGTGGCCATCTCGATTCTTACTTGCCATCCACTGAAGTCCATTTCTGGCTTGATTGAAACAGAAAAGGGAGTTATTATAAAGAAAATGGGTTCTACCGGAAAAATGAACTGTTTTGCCCCCCAATCGATCCTATGGAAAAGCAAATGAAAGGATGCTATTGAATAAAAGAGACAAACCTAAGAGACACAGAGCCAAAGGCAACTGGTGGGCTTTATTCAGATTCTGATTCAAGAAACCCACTGTAAAAAGACAATTGGAGAAATTGTAATATGACTGGCTGGGCATCAGATGACAGTAAGGAATTACTGTGGTTTTGTTAGGTCTGATGATGTTATGGAGGTTATGATTCTTAAAGAAGCCTTAAGAGAGGCTAATACACTAGGTATTTACAGGTGAAATAACACTATGTCTGAGATTTACATTAAAAAACAACAACTCCAGGGAAGGAAGTTATGGAGAACACAACTGTCTCAGCAAAGGAGACTCGATACCACAAAGGACAGCAGGTTGGATGGAGGCACTACTGTCATTGTCACCAAGCCCTAGACGCTGGAGCTTGCACTGCTGGCAATGCAGGCTGGAAGAATGGTTATCTGGCATTTTCAAACTGTAAAGTGGGAGGTGTCTCAGACATTAAGATGCACAAGGTAGGGAATTCCCCAAGGTCAGACTCATAATGTTCAAAACAGGCACATAGTAGGTGTTCAACACATGTTAGTGCTCACCTATATCCCCATTCCTGAGAGGCACCTACATAAGACTTTCTTCCTCAGCATCGTAGGTAGCTGGGTTTCTAATCCAAATAATTTGCCAATGTCCTTTGAAATGATCAAATTCATATAAAATGCCAGGAAGTTCACTCACTACTTTACGATAAGACTTATTCAATTATGGGACACAGTGAAGAGGAAGAGGTGAGTATTTCATCCCCACTTCACAACTAAGGGAACTGGGGACCAGTGAGGTTGAGTGATATGCCTGAGGTCGCATGGCTGGATCACATTCCTGGCCAGGAGAGAGAGGATCCAAGACTGAAGCACTGCAGTCTAGCTTCAGAGGCCCTGGTAAGTAAGTCATGCTGATTGGGGTGTGGAAAAAAGAACCCCAATGCATTACTGAGGGGTGAAAGGGGGTTGTAAACCAATATACCTCTCTGGAAGACATTTATCAATATCTGACACTGAGCATGACTTTTGATTCCAGCTCCACTTTTTTTAAATTGTTTAAAGTATTACATATGTCTCCCTTTTTCCCATTGAATCCCCCGCTCGGCCACTCCCACCCCCGAGGGCAAGCCCCGACTACCCCAGTGTCTGTGTCCATTGGTTATGCTGATATGCATACATACAAGTCTTTTGGTTGATCTCTAACCACCACCACCACACCCCCCCCTCCCCCCCCACCATGTGATATTTATCTTTCTCTGACTGGCTTATTTTGCTTAGCCTAATGCTCTCCAGTTCCATCCATGCTGTTGCAAATGATAAAAGTTCCTTCTTTTTTATAGCAGCATAGTATTCCATTGTGTAGATGTACCACAGTTTTTTAATCCACTCATCGGCTGATGGACACTTAGGCTGTTTCCAAATCTTAGCTATTGTAAATTGTGCTGCTATGAACATAGGGGCGCATATATCCTTTCTGATTGGTGTTTCTAGTTTCTTGATATATATTCCTAGAAATGGGATTACTGGGTCTAATGGGAGTTCCATTTTTAACTTTTTGAACAATTTTTTTTAAAATCCTCACTCGAGGATATTTTCCATTGATTTTTAGAGAGAGTGAAAGAGAGGGAAAGACAGAAACATCAATATGAGAGAAACACATCAATCAGTTGCCTCCTGCATGAGCCCCAACCAGGGCCCAGGCCAGGGAGGAGCCTGTAACAAGGATGTGCCCTTGACCAGAATCAAACCAGGAACCCTTTGGTCTGCAGGCCAATTCTCTATCCACTGAGTCAAACCGGTGAGGGCCCAGCTCCACTTTTGAAAATTTGTACCTACCAGATTATCAGGAATGTTGCTCAAAGGTATGTAAATAAGGTTGTTCATTATAGTATTGTTTAAAATATTGAAAATTTGAAAACAACTCAAATGTTTGATAATCATAATTCAATAAATTAATTAATGGCACAACTAATAAAATATCATAGAAAAATACTAATGGCATGAGAATCTTTTCATCATATGCTATTAAGAGGGAATAGAAGTTAACAGAATAATAGATACAACATGATCAACCCTAATTTTTAAAATTATGTGGCACCTGTACTCTGCCCTTATTAGGTAATTACTAATTAATCATCCCAGTATTACTCAAAGCTCTTGGTTGCAAGTAACAGAACCTCAATAAAGATTGCTTTTGCTATTAACTTCTCTGAGGGATCCTAAGAAGGCCTCTCAGTGCTGGTCTACTGTGAAGAGCGAGCAGGATGGAGAATGTTCTCATTTCTTTCCTTCAGGACAGATGAATGAGACTGATCTGCCCCTTGTCATTTCTCACAACTGCCCAGTCCATTGACAAGTGCTGAGCAACAGCCACAAAACTGTGTGCAGCAAATATGGAGAAGAGAAAGGAAACCCATGAGTTGGTCCTCAAGGACTTTATTGTCCCATTGGAAACACATGTCTATAGCCACCAAGTGTGCTGGGTTTTGTGGGGGACAAGTAGGAAGCATGAGACCCAGTCTCTGAAGTGGAGACCTAAATACATACAGCACCTGAATAATCATGGGAGGGGCCTGTGTCCACATCCCATGATGGAGGGCTACGGCCTGGCCAGGCTGCAGAAACAGAGCGCAGCGTGGAGAAGGTGGTCGAAAAGACTTTCTAGAGGAAGAGAGACAGCCTGGTTGAAAAGCACAAGTCCTTTGTAGAGTGAGGTTTCAGGAGAGGAATGCATTTCAAGCAGACGACTGGGGATGCTCAACACAGGACAGTCTGACGCAACCAGCTCTCTTAGAACAACCATAGTGAGATTCAAGCATGATGTTTTATGTGTTTAACAGTCACTGTGGACAACAGAAATCCACTATGCCACTCTTGTAACTTGCATGAGGAATGATGAGACCAATATTTTTAATATAATAAGAGTACCTAGAAATCAATAAAAAAAATATAAAAGGATTGAGATTTTACAGAAATAGCCCACAGGACTGGATAACAGATATAAGTAATACCAGGTCAGCTACTGAAGGTGACTCCCTAGATTCAACTGGTAAACCCAAACATTTATCCAACTGATGGATAAATCTTCTGTCTTTTATTATTCTCTCCTAAAGATACAAATACTAAAAAATGCAAATGGCCAAACAATATCGTTGGGAGTTAGCAACGTGAGTCTTTATTGCCAAAAGTCACAAGCTTGTATTTCTCAATCTACCCGAGATAACTAACAACAACAACAACAACAACAAAAACCAAAAATCAAACACTGGAAGAAGAAATTTCTTTATTGCACAATAATAAGCTTGTTTAGGTGTTTCTCAAACTTTTATTCCTAGTAAATGCATTCATTAGTAAAGAACCTGGCATTTTTGTGAAGATTAATAGTTAATTCCAGGCAATGTGTCAATTTTGATCATTTTAGGCAATTGTGACTGCAGTCACTTTTCAGATAAGAACACTAATTACATTTTTTTCTGGTTTATTTCAACCAATTAAATCGGGTGAATGGGAAAACAAAAACCATTTATTTTCTCTATAGGAAGCACATCTGCTTGTTCCCCGTGAGGCTGCCATTGTGCGTTGTTATCAGGAGCAAGTGAAGTCCTGATCTGGCTCTGGCTGTATCTCAGGCTGGTTCTGTTCACCTGCAGACGCAGGGACACACACCACCATCCCATCTCCCTCACTCAACCTCACCCACACAGGTCCACCCACCCAGTGTCCAGGGCCCACACTCTCTCTCTCTTGTTACACTGGCTTTCTTGCTACACAGAGTGGGTGTGGTAGGTTGCATGGGTGGTTACTGACATATATTTCCCTCCCCTGGTACACCGTTGAAATCGGGCTTATCCCATGATTTATCTGTGTTGTCCAATGAAATGTGAGCAGAAGTTATATCTGGACAGAAACTTTATAAGTCATTTTGGGTTTTGCCACAATCCGTTTCCCTTTGCCTTGGGCCCAGAAGGTGATGGGTGTATCCCCTTGGGTTCTCATAGAGAGGATGGCAATGGGGCAGAGTGTCCACAGTGCAAAACAGACAAGCAGTGTAAGACATGAAGCTCCAATGAGTTTGAGGCTGCTTGTTATTGCAGCAAAACTAAGCCTGTTCCAATTAGTATGTTGGACAGAGAAAAAGAAAATGTGGGAACTCAAATGGATGCAACTCCTGCAAGGTGGTCCCTGGGTTAGAGTTCAATTACTTGGTTTCTGAGTCTCACCCAGTGTCTGGAAACTTAAAGCCAGCCTCTCATGGAGGCCTGTTGTTGAGATAGATCTGTTCCTCTCCACTCAGTCCACATTAAATTTAGCTTGCTCTCTCCCAGCTCCACCCTTCTCTCTGCTCTCATCACCTCCTCCACCTTAAGCCCAGGGAAATTTTAGAAGTCCCGAGTCAGGCAGGAAGCTCTGCTCACAGTCATGTTTTCCCCAAACATTTTCTCTTTGTGGGAGCCCTTTATATCTCCCCCAGGGATAAGGATTTTGAAAGCTAATGCCAGGAAAACATTTTTTTCTCTGTCTTAGTCTTGTCACATCTCTCCCTGGAGGCAATGAACAGGGAGCCAGCCATAACTTAGCGATTTGAATAGAGGACAAATAACACATTGCTTAATATTTCATAATTATTACACTGCCACTGATTTTTGAAACTTTTTCTTTTGAATATAATACCTGTGGCCTACTATTTAAAGTGCCTTATTTGTGACACACTTATCTTTTTTGACATTGATTTTTGTTAATAAGTCTAAAAAATGGATCAAAAATAGAATGTTATATTTATTGAATGCCTTGTCAATTCTTATGACAATTCCATTAAAATAAAACAACTTTATTAGGCCTTGACCAGTTAGCTCAGTTATTTACAGCATTGTCCAGATACGCCAAGTTTGTGGGTTCAATCCCTAGTGAAGGCACATACAAGAATTAACCAATGAATGTATAAATAAGTGGAACAAGGAATTGATGTTTTGCTCTCTCTCAAAAAAAATCAGTAAAAATTTTTATTAAGAACAACTTTGGTTGGACCTTCTGCCCTTAGGCATTATAAATATGGAAATATAGAAGCAAATATATTACAAGAAGAGAAAATATTATGGTGCCCAATGAACAGTTCAGAAAAACATAAATTCCATAAGGGAAATATCACATGTTTTGGTTCACCATTATACTCCATGCACAGTGACCAGCACATAGTATGTGCTCAGTAAGCTGTTGTTGAGTGAACAAATAAATAAGGACTTTAAGGAGTGAGTAGAAGTGAGAGAACACTTCCAGATGGATTCCTGAGTGAAGGTTTCCTACAACAACATGGATGCCAGCTGATCTTTGGAGGAAAGGCAAAGAAAGCAAATTAAAATCAGCTCCATCTTTTCCTCATCCTTTAATCAGTTTATTAAACATGGCAACTGTCAGACATTTCTGGTTTATTTCTACACACGTGTTTGTGGCCTAAATAAATACAAGCCCAATTCAGTCAGATCTCAAAGGATGATTCCATATGAACTTAGCCTTGTCCATGCCCACTCTCTGTCCCTGACTGTGTTGGAACTGCCACCACACAAGACCACTTGATGATGGCTTGATTAAAGTACTGAACTAATTTTGTCTTTAAATGTTGGGTCAGTTCACTGAGAACAATTTTGGTAAGTTTCCTTTATGGTCAGTGAGGTGCTTTGTTTGGCTAAATCACAAATTGCAAAAGTTTCATAATATGAACCATTTGAAAATTTTCTTGTAATGAAATTTAAGAACTTTCCAGGGGTAATGTGTGTGTGTGTGTGTGTGTGTGTGTGTGTGTACGCACTCATACACATACACGCACTCCTGCAAGATTATAAAATCTAGCAGTCTTAGAAAAAAATTGTTTTAATTTGCTCTCTCTGAAGTCATTAGCCAAGGCTAGAACTTCATTTTCTCTCTCTTCTGCAATGCTTTACAAAAAGAAACAAACGACCATCAATTTTGCTTTTTTATTTAATAATTTTTGTGTGTCCCCTTTGAACTCAATTTTTTGTAAAGACAAATGTTCCATTTTTTTTTAGAGAATGCTATTATTGATTTTCACCATGCCGGACTCAATGCAACTATGATTCCATATTTTCTTCAAAGGGAGGCAGAAATTTCACCAACTCTTTTAGCAACCCGAAAATTCGGCCTTACACATGTGACACTTGTCACATGATACTTTAAATAATCTTCCGAATGTCAGCTGTAATGTTATCTTTCCCTGCTAAGACAATGGATGGGCTTAAAATTAGCTAGAAAAAGACAGCTGGGTCTATCAGGGGTCCTTCAAGGAAGATGCCAGAAAATCTTGATTAATGCCCTCATTCCCTCTGGAATTAATTTACAGTTTTCCCATCAGGTGTGTTGATGGAAAGTGGTCATACAGTTCTAGTAATTGCCCCGGATTCCTGCGCTGTTCTTCATCAGGGTCTCTAATGAAGTCTGAGCTGTAGCCTGGGGTTGATGCCAGACTGGAATGCAGGGAGCTGAAAGCTGACACCAGTTCAACGGAGCAAAGGGCCCAGTGCTAATAAGGTTGTCTCCATGACAACCTGGGTATTTTCCTGGTGATGCATTTACACAGCAGGGTTAAAGTTCTGTGAAAGCAACAGCTGTTGTAAAAACAGTGTATTAAATATGTTTAGGACTGTAAAATGTGCATTCTTCTCTGTGGTATTTCATTTGGGGAAATCCTGAACGTGCAAAATGTATCTGAAACCGCATAATGAAATGGTGAGGTATTTCTTTTGACACATCTCTATTTTCTTCTAGTTTTTAAAAGGAAGCATGAAAAAATGTTTGATAATCCTCTTTTCCTGGCATTTATTTCCTTTTTAATTATTTTTTATATTAAAAAAATCCAGCCTAGACTTCTGATCTTTTAGCAACATGAAACGTATTGGCCAGTATGTCTGGCGTAAGTCACTTGGCAAATAATTTGAGGGGAAAAAAGCAATACCAGGTATGTGCACCCTGTAACTGAAATGATTTGTCATGCTTCTTATTCGATTTTGTTCTTTTCTGCTCACAACCTTTTAGTTTTTCATGCTAACTGATTATTCTGACAGGTATTTGAAAAAAGAAACAAAGAATGTTTCAAACAGTCTGAAAATATATATTGATTTTTTTTTAACAGAAAACGTTTTGTTTGTTTGCTCTTTGCAAACTCTGTGCCCCCAGGTTGATGAGGCTAGTGCTGCGCAAATTTGCAAGAGGTGAACTGACCTTAACTCAGAATTCTGCAAGTTGGTGAGCATCTCTTCAGTTTGCCCTGGACAGAGGGTTTTCCTGAGACAATGAAATTTCACTGCCAAAATGGACAAAGTTCCAGGCAAACCAGGGCTAGTTGGTCACTCTGACATTCAAAACCATTGGTCAGCATCTGTTCATATGGCAGGCTCTCTACTGAGGCAGTGGGGTTCAAAGTCAAATAGTGTTTGGTCTGTTCATTTCCCTCCACCATTTAGTGGGAAAATGCAGTTAATCAATATGGCTCTCTACCCGAGGGTGCTCATACTAGAATAAAAGATGATAAAGGGTACATCTTCATTGATGGGGTGCTACAAGCCAAGGCACTCTCGGGTAAGTGTACAATGGAACCCGCCATCTTTGTTGGGTTGAAGGGAGGATCTACCCATGGCCTCCGATTCCCTGTGTGTACACCAGCAGAGGCCAGCATTGGCTAGGGGAGCCGTTCTGTGGTTCTCTCCTGGAGCCTGGGGATGGAGAAAGCAAGAGTTCACCTATCCTGACCAAACCACAACAGGCCCAGTAAAACCAACCACGTGGCGTTTCACCCTTGCTTCTTTCTATTTGGGGATCAGGCAGAGGAAATAAGTAAATTCTAAAAAATGTGTGGACTCTCCAGCCACAGAGAATATTTTTTCTAAAGCAAACGAACCAAGATGTGTCAGTTGCCTGGCTCCTCCGTCTAATGTAGTTGGCGCTGGAAAATTCAAGGACACAGGACACATTCTTCCTTCCCTTGAAAATACATGCTGTAAACGTGGTCTATTCCCACTGTTTAGGAGTAAGGAAAGGAAGTACATAGCAAAGCTGCTAGAAACACATCTCAGAAATAAAAATGATAGCCAAAGGGATGCACACCTTGCTTTGTACTCTATCCACCAATTTTAAGAAGAAAATCTTTCGGTTTGGCTGAATTTCCCAGTAGGACGTTCCAGCAGTAGGATTAAAATCCCCTAGTCAACCACCTGGAGTAGAGACTTCATGCTTGAATATTCATTCACTCGTTCATTCACTCATTCATTCATTCATTCATTTATCAGGCACAGATCTAGATTCTAAGAAAAGAGCAATGGGGGACATGCAGCTTATATTTGAGTGAGGGGGAGTATAGTAAAACTCCATCAACACATATGCTCATAAATATTTTCTTGTAAATAAACCCTTTAGAATGGGATTATTATAATTTCCTCATTTCTGACAACTCTCAGATTTGAGTTTTCCCTAAAATTCTAAATGACGGTATGTTGATTAATATCCTTGTTTTCCAGAAACTCAGAACATGCATACGTTGAGAGTAAAACTAGCAAGTAGGTATTAAGAACTGGTCTATTAAAAATTGTCTATGCATTCGAGCACAACGTAGAGCTTATTTCAGTTAAGGCTCTTATGGAAGAGGTTAAAATTCACCTGTTTCCTTAGTTTAATGACCTAATGTTGACAAGTTGATGAACTTAGCAGCTGAAGTGCATTGTAGAATTCTAGAACAGAGCTGTTGCAGGTAAATTAGATGTGATCTGATTTCTTCACTTAATCTTGAAGGAGGTTGAAATGGACTACTTTTTGGAAACCAGTTCTGCCAGCTAGTCCGTGGCTGGATTGAGCATATTCCACCTGAGGGCCACAGAACTGGATGGTTTTGAACCTGTACTTTTTAATGGATATAAGAGTCTCAAGGAAGAAGTGTTCTTCAAACTTGAATCTCATGGTTGTGCTAAGCACAGATTTCTTGTGGTAAGTGTGCTTTTCTTTATTTTAAGGTTTCCATGTCTTTAATTCAGATATCACAAATTGACCAATAATATCCAATTTTCCACTCAAATAACTTTTCCAAATATTTTGGCAACTTTCTAAAAATTGACCAGAAACTGGAGCCCACAGAAAGCAACATTAATTTACATGAATACACTAATGGATATGCGACTGTATTTAATTCCAGGTCCTCTAAGTAAAAGCTACCATATGCTTTGTTTATGACAAATGTTGTCTGTTAGAATATGCATATGACCAAAGATAAGGTATACGTTTAATAAGCGCTATGTTTCACATTCAATATTGGCAAGTAATTTTTCATACTCTCTTCCATTCATGGTATGGGTAGGTGATAGGATTTTTCTTACTTTAAAGTAAAGCTCAATTTTCAAGAGAAGTCTATTTTGGCTTATTTCACAGACAGAAAAGAAAGGTTAAACTTTTGTTCTTTGTAAAATAGAAGAAGCGGTTTTGAGAAAGAACAGTGAAATCTATGGTATTCCTAGTAAGACTATGATACAATATTTGACTCTTTAGAGAATACAAGCATCTAAGGAGGACAGACATGAAACTGAACCTAATAGCACCTGCCGAATAACCTCCTGGACCATCTCTTCCCAACCTGCCACAGGTTTTAAGCATCTGAAAGGCCTAGATCCGTGGTCGGCAAACTGCGGCTCACGAGCCACATGCGGCTCTTTGGCCCCTTGAGTGTGGCTCTTCCTAAGCCGTAGGAGTACCCTAATTAAGTTAATAACAATGTACCTACCTATATAGTTTAAGTTTAAAAAATTTGGCTCTCAAAAGAAATTTCAATCGTTGTACTGTTGATATTTGGCTCTGTTGACTAATGAGTTTGCCGACCACTGGCCTAGATGATTTCCACCTCTAGCGAATGTTACTGAAGTCTAGGGCAAGTAGAGAGGGCTTTGGGCTGTGGCTTGTTTTAGAGGTTTGGTTTTGATGTATAATCCACTCTTAGGAGATATAAATAAATATTTTTTTTAAAATCAATTTCTGGATTTGGGAGGGTGAGGATTGGACACAAAGTCCTGGCCGTGTTCTAAAACTACCCTGGGTGGACCAATTTCAATCTGGAATGAGGCCTCTAGAGGTGGCTTCTAGAATTGCACCTCTTGGGAATATCTAAATAGACTCTGCAGGCACAGCGGAATGGAGATGGCTGTGGACCGGAAACCAGAAGGTGGAACATGTCAAGCTGGCTTTCTCATTAGTCCAGGGCTATGTTTCTTTAGGAAAATTATTTAACTGACCCAGGAGTCTGTTTTCTCATTTGGAAAATTGAGAGCCTGCGCTCTGTGTTCAGCCCTTCTCTCCACACAGGAGGGTTGAGATGCTCCCACTCTGGGGCTACTCCCCACCTCAAGAACAATCCCAGCTACCTGCACTTGGCACAGAGGGTAGTCTGTCAGCTTCTAAGAGAAAAACATCTCCACTCTTAGTGAATCCTTTTAAAATGTTAAAACAGCAGCAGATGGGTGTGCTATCCGATACCTTTCTGATGATAGATTTAGTCCCTTTCTTAATGGGGGATTTCAGTGATCCTTTCAAAGTGAGCCTGGGAAAGAGATTGAAAAGAACATATGTTACTTTCTCAAAGACTGATTTTTCCTAAAACTATAAAACCTTTTCTAGATAGATCAGCTTCACCTATGTAGCAGCTTGTTGATGTGAAACGTATACAATTGGGCCCTTAATGTCTAATTTGCTCAAGGATTTTTGAATGTCAGTTTTTGTAAGTTTCCAGGAAGCTACCTTGTAGTATAGCCAGTTTCCCAGAACCTAAGACAAATTAGATTAATCGCGCTAGAAACTAAATAAAAGTGCCTTGTTGGGGCCTGTTTGGGCAAGCCCCAGCACTCTCTTCCGTCGGCCAAGAGGAAAAGAGCATCTAGGAGGGCTTAGCCGCCACCCACCCCGCACAAGAACAGCAATGTGACTGAGCCTCCGTGTGGCTTCATTTCAGATGCTCTCCAAGCATTTGATCAGGTGCCAGGATCTTATTCTCTTGCAGGAGAAAACAAACAACAGGCAGGGTTTGCGGCGATTTTTATTTACAGATAAGCATGGTTTTCGAACACTTGAGCTCAGGACTACCGAGGCTTTGCTTTCTTTAATGAGCATCCAGCAGAGCTATTTCTGCTCCTCTTGCGGATCTGCTGGGCCTCTCCCCCCACTGCCCCTCCTGGTCTGCATTTCCGCAATGCACTGTGTCTTTGTATAGATGGGGGTATTGACAAGCCTTGGAGAATGTGTGGACCTGACAGTACCTGGCATTTGATTTGCTGTTGTTGTTGATTTCTTCTGAGAGTTGCATGCACTCTTCCCACAGGCCGCAGAGCCACAGCAGGGACTGCACCTCGCCCTTGCCATGTGTTCCTAATCCCTGGGCTCCCAGTGTGCGCGAACCCAGCCTGCTGCTGCATGAGGCTGAGTTGACTCCCAGGCACTGTCATTTGATCTCTCCCCTGCTCTCACCAGCATTTGGGAACTGAAAATATTTACTTTGTGTTGGCTCGACAAAACCCAGTAAATAGCAACCTTTGGGCCCAGAACACACGCCAGAGGAGCTGAGCGAGGAGGGTCAGGACAGCCCCAGCTATGCTTACGAGAGGTGGTTTTCTGAGCCGGGATGCAAAACCCAGAGGCTGCAAGTCTCAGGTCCCTTCTGCCTCTGAAGTCAGAATTGACTGTCAGTCAGAGAAAGATAAATATCACATGCTCTCACTTATTTGTGGATGATAATGAACAACATAAACCGATGAACAAAAACAGATGTAGAGACAGAGAAGCATCGATCAGATGCTCAAAACTCAGAGGGAAGATAGGGGAGGTGGGGGAGGGGGAGAGATCAACCAAAGGACTTGTATGCATGCATATAAGCATAAGCAATGGATGTGGACAACAGGGGGTGAGGGTGAGGGCAGGATTGGGGGGATGAGCGGACGTTGGGGGGATAAGGCCACACTTGTAATATCTTAATCAATAAAGGGAAAATAAATTTTTAAAAAAGAATTGACTGAACAGGGCTTTGGAACTGAATAAGAGTATGACAGCTCCCCATTTTCATTGCTAAATCTCTCTATGGAAATGTAGCTGAAAAGGGTTTTCTGATCATTTTTACTGTTTCTGTTATGAGATTGATCATTCATTTATTTGTCACCTAATCAATTTTTACTCAGCTACCACCATTTTCTAGACTCTATTCTGGGTTCTGGAGATTCAGTAATGAGCAAAAAAACCCTCCAACTTCAAGGAAATAAAAACCAGATTGAAACAAATACGAAAGAAACAAACTAGGGATTTGATAGAGGATAACTGTGGAGCCTTGTTAGACAGGGGATGAGAGCAGGCTTTCTGAGATGCTAATATTTGACTCAAGACCCAAAAGCAAAGAGAAGCCATGCAAAATCTGGTAGACTAGGTTTAAAGGCAAAGGGAACAGTAAATGTAAAGACCCTCTTGAAGCAGGAAAGGTCTTCATATTATCAAGGGATGGAAAAGGCCTTAGCGTGCCAGGGACTGCGCAAATGAAAAGAATGGCATAGAAGATACCTTTACCACTATATCTGTACTACATCTTTTAAAGGTATAGCTCCTTCCTACCATCATATTAATTTTTATTCTTATACATGTCACTAGACCAGTTTAATCACCAGGCCCATCTAACTAAATGCTTGATGAAATCACATGAATTTCTTAGTTTTATGAGATTAAGAAGCAGCAAAGTGAAGTGCTGCTAACATCCTCCAAAGAAGCAGTAAAATGGTATAGAGCCCAGGAGGCTTGGCAATTCTACCACACCTGGCCACAGAGCCACTTGCTCTAAATTTAAACACCTCTATTTCTTTGAAATCTCTGTCTTACAGTCATTAGCATGCAACAGCTCTCCAAGTGCGCTCAGAGTCATTGTAAGTTTGTTAGAGTAGACAGACAGAAAGATACCAGCTGGGAAAGGCAGTTAGGGCTTGGAGGGGATCCGTGTGAGAAGTGACAAACCCAAACTAGACAATGGAAGCAACAGACCCCTATGTGAGGAGAGAAGGTCTACAGCCCCACCAGGATGTGGTCAGGGAGCCTTATAGTTTGAAGATTTTTTTTTTAGAAATAAGGGAAGGGGAGACTACTCAGGGGCACTCCAGCTGAAGGGTATAAATACCCCAAACCCCAACTCAGCGGGCACTTGGTTTGGTTTCAGCCAGCTGAGTGTATTCCTTTTCTCGCAAATAAATTCTCACCTGCTTTTGCTGTTATTTGTTGTCTCTTGTTTGAATTTGGTCCTACAAGAGGATGCAGAGTACCGTCTCTGGCCAGAGGCTGTCTACGGCCATGCCACCCTGACCACCGCTGACAAATTGAGTTGACAGTTGGCACCATGCAAGATAGCGAGTGGAGGGTTGTAGTCTGCCAGACCTGGCTGGCTGGGAGCTGTGTCTCTGTCCTTGAGAAGGCCACTCACCTTCCTGAGCCTTAGCTTCTCTATCTATTAATAGAGAGAGTAACAACACATAGTTCCTAGTATAGATATTGTAAGACAATATTTGAAAAATATTTTTCTATAATGTAGTTGAGAAATGGTAACTTTCACATCTCATTAAGTGAAGAGAGTCTTATTAAGTTATAATCAAATACAAATGAGGATTTGGGGCATAAGCACCCAAATGGTGGCTTCTGCTCTGAGCACACTTGTCATCTGAGTCGATGGATTTTAAAAGCAGAATGGTGTGTGGGAAAGGTGACCAAAAATGCTCTCAGAACATTCCAGGGAGAACCATCGTTAGAAAAGAGAACTGCTTCTGCCTCCCAGGGGTCCAGTTAGCTGGGGAAATGGGATAGTCAGGTTCATCTGGCTCAGGTAGGGGTGCCAGGCACCCAGCAGCTCTCATGAATTTGGTCTCGCGGTTTCCACCTGTCACCAGCAGCATTTGCTGGCACAGTCATGCCTGCTGTGATTTCACACTGGGGGCTCCTTAAAGGTTCCTTATGGTTCCTGGCATTATCCATCGCATCAGAGCCACACTGACAGACGCTAGGTGTTATCATCAACATTGGGTTCAGTGGGCCTCCATCTCTCCTTCTATAAAATGAGTCACAAGCTCATGACTTCCGTTTCTTCAAACTCTAACATTAAACACTCATATAATTCTATGAGTGTAATATCTTTATGTACAACTTGCTGTTATAGGAAAGAAAATTGATGGGCCAGAGCAACTGGTTAATTTCTCCTGCATTTCTTGAGTCGGCTTCCAGAAAATGTTTTTCTTTTTTTTATATTTTATTGATTTTTTACAGAGAGGAAGGGAGAGGGATAGTTAGAAACATCGATGAGAGAGGAACATCGATCAGCTGCCTCCTGCATACCGCAACCAACGTACATGCCCTTGTCTGGAATCGAACCCAGGACCCTCTGGTCCGCAGGCCGACGCTCTATCCACTGAGCCAAACCAGTCAGGGCTGTTTTTCCTTTTTTCCTTTGGATTAGGAGATCAGTGGATCTTCCTGTCTTAGAGGCTTTAAAACAGCAGCCAGACTATCATGCTTGCTTTTCCTCTTAAAAGTAGAATTATTTACTTAAAATTAGAGAATGAATTGTTTGGTGGCTAAAAAAATGACAATAGTGGAATGTTTTTATTATAAAAATTTGTCAAGACACAGTGAGAACCAATGTCTGTGTATTTCTCTGCAGTGTATGTGATTACTGGAATTCTATAACTTTTGTCACCTTGCAGGACATACTTCTCATTTTCGTTTCTAATCGTTGCCTTAGTTCTTCTTGAATTTTTTTACTCCAATATGTGGATTCTGTGTCAAGTTCAATGAAAAAGTTGCTTGAATTTTAATAGGATTATATTAAATTAGTAGACTAATTTGGGGAGGACTTACATTGTTATGATGTTAGTTTCTTTTGCAAGGACTTGACATGTTGGGGCTAAAAAATATTAGTACTTTCCCTCCCACCTTCTAAGTTCTTCTGGCTGGACTACTAATCAAATTAACAGAGACAAATTAACAGGAGAAAAATCAAAGTTTAAAACATGCTCATGGGAAATTCAGATAGGCATGATAATTCCATGAAAATTCCAAAGACAGTGAGGCAAATATTGGGTATATAAGGCATTTTTGGACAAAGGAGAAAGGGGGTGGGGGTTTGGGGGAGTTGGGTTTCAGAAGTGAAATGGGTGATTTACAGGTATTTGAGGAAGAAAGGAAGATGCAGGGCAGGACAATTTTTGCCAGGCTACTCAGAAACAATGGGGCCTGGGGCACTGTACCTAGCTAACAGACTCCTGCCTGAAGCCCTCTTACTAGTATTTCCTAAGGCTACAGCCTAAGCTCTCCTTCCTGAAGCAGGTTTCTCTGTCTGAATCTCTTGGGCAGGAAAAGGAGGGCAGGTCAACATTTCTTTCCGAGTCTTTTTGTTTCTCAATAACCAGCTTAAAACCAACATTCCCCAAAAGCAAGTTCAGGGGGACAAAACTTTGGTCCCTTCAAAGTCTTTTCATTAATTAATGTGCAATGTTCATTGAAAAAGACTTTGTATTTCTTAATACAGTTATTGCTAAGTATTTTGTATTTATGCTACTTTGCAAATAAGGCTATCAATATATCTTCCAACAGATTATTTCTATATATGAATTAATGCTGTTAATTTTGTTAGTTAATGTTGTATATTAATTTTGTGGTTGCACATCTTACTGAATACACATATATACATCAGATATGTATGTACATGTGTGTATGTATGTTTATCAAACTCCAGGAAATATAAATAGCTGCCACAAATTAATAAGGAAAAATGTAAAACCTGGTAGAAAATCTGACAAAGACTAGAAGCAAGGAATTCACAAACTAGGGAAACCCAATGGCCAATAAAAGTATGAAAAAATGGTTTCACCTCATTTGTAATCAAAGAAATAATATTACTTTATGTGCCAATGTAAAACAGGAGATGCCATAGATGTCATTTAGTAACAGTAAAGTCTACAATACCAGGTGCCAGCAAGAATGAGGTAGAGGAGGGGCCTCACACCCCTAGTGTGATTATAAATATGTACGGCCACTTTGGAAAGCAATCTGAGGGATGAGGGGATGAGAAGAGATAATCCAAAGAACTTTCATATTTATATGCACAGCCCATGGACACAGGCAATAAGGTGATGAAGACCTGGGGGGGGGGGGGTAAGTGCTGGGAGGAGGAGGATATTGGGGGGAATGGGAGATATCTGTAAAACTATCAACAATAAAGAGGATATATCAAAAAAATATAAAACGAAAACAATCTGGCAACATCTGGAATACTTGGTACATCCCCATCGCCACCCCCTCCTGTCTAGCATTTCTATTTCTAGGTATATTTTTTAAAAGAAACTCTTGCATCTGTGCATAAGAAGACATGGTATAAAAATGTTTAGTGAAGCACACTGTGTGATATTAAAATCTATTAAAAACCCCAATGACCATTAGTGCAGAATATTTCGGGTATACAGGCATGGGCAAAAGTGGGTTTACAGTTAATAGAAATAAGTAATACGACAATAAGTAAATGTTAATACAAGAATAAATTATGTTTTTTGCCTACTTACAATTGTAAACCTACTTTTGCCCACTCCTGTATGGCTACCAAAATGAATGGAACAGCTCCATCCATATTACTGTGGATAACTCCTCAACCAGAGGTCCTCAAACCTTTTAAACAGGGGGCCAGTTCACTGTCCCTCAGACTGTTGGAGGGCTGGACTATAGTTTAAAAAAAAAACTATGAACAAATTCCTATACACACTGCACATATCTTATTTTGAAGTAAAAAAACAAAACGGGAACAAATACAATATTTGTATTTGCATGTGGCCCGCGGGCCGTAGTTTGAGGACCCCTGCCTCAAACAGTGCTGAATGAAAAATCAGATAGAGAAATTTTACATACAGAATGGTGCGAGTTGTATACATCAAGAAACACAAACAATGCCATTCCATAGGCATGTAGGAAAGTGTACACTGTGGACTGGAAGGACAGCGCACCATTTCACGGCAGTGAAGGGGACCCGAGCTCTGCCGCCCTGAAGCTGCCTTTGGGGATATTGATTTTAAGCTGGTTATTAAGAAGCAAAAGACTTAGTGTGGAACTTCGACCCTCCCCCCTTTTCTGCCCAAGAGATTCAGACTGAGAAACCTGCTACAGGAAGGGGCCTTGGCTTAATCACCTTAAGAATCTTCACCCTAGCTTTAGTCCGGAAGACTCCAAGCCTGTTAGCTAGATACCCCATGTTTCATTGTTTCTGGGTTGTTAAGTGAGACTTTGCCTGCCATGGATGTTCCCCTCTTCCTCAATGACCTGTAAATCACCCATTCTCACCTCTGAAATCTTTCTCCTTTGTCCAAGAATGTCACGTATACCCAATGTTGCCTCACTGTCTTTAGAATGTTCATGCTGATGTGAATTCTCCATGCATAGGGCATTAAATTTGTTTATGTTCTCCTGTTAATCATCTTTGCTAATTTTATTATCAGCCCAGCTAGAAGAACTTAGAAGGTGTGAAGAAAAGTATTATTTTTTCAGACCCCACAATAGTGATCACCTCTAATAGGAAGGGAGGGAAGAAGGGAAGGAAATTGGGGAGAGGAAGAGAGGGAGAAAGAGAAAGACTTTTCAGCTTATTTCTTTCATTAAAAATAAACTGAAGCCTAAATGACAATATATTAGCATTTATTATTTATGAATTTTAGGTATACAGGTATTTCTTATATCCTGAACTTGACTTTTTTAAGACAAAAAAAATGTTGCATTTGTTTGCACTAAGTAGCAAGCTGCCCTCTACAGTAACCCCCTGCCAACTTCACTCATAGATCACCTGTCTAACTACACATCTGAGCTTTCCCTTGTTCTGCTCTATCACGTGGCCCTATTTACTGCCTACTTAACACCTATCACTGTCAGGAAGTGTCCTTTTTGCTTATCTTTTAATCATCTGCCTCCCCACCTTTCCATGAGAATGTAAAGTCTAGGAGGGCAAAGACCTAGCCTGGCTTCTACTATAGGCTGGAGAGCTTGCTTAGCACTCAGCAGGGACTCCCCTGTTGAATGAATGAACAACTGCCTTGAAAAGCAAGAAGCTATTTGTTCCTTAGCTCTTCCATCAACTCTTGGATACGGCTACCTGCAGTAGTTCCCAGCTCCCTTTCAATGTCAAAGTGAAAAAAGTTTTCTCTTTTCAGAAAGGAACAGAGATGAAGTCATACACACTTCTTAAATTTTTGTATTATCACATTTTTCCTACTCAGGAAAATGGCCGTCTGAAAATCAAGTAGGAAGTCACTGCAACTGACTTGACCTTCTTTCCCCAGCCAGGCTCTTCCTCACACCTGGAGGCTGCTCTGCCCAGCGGGTTCCGGAAGATTCTGTAAGTCACTGAAGGATTCGGTGTCTTAAAAATACCAAGCACCCCAAACATATTCAAATAAAATGGAGGGGAGGGGGAGGCTCAAAAGGTACAGACTTCCAGTTATAAAATAAATGAGTCCCAGGGATTAATGCACAGCATGGTGACTATGGCTAATGAGACTGTGCTGTATATTTGAAAGTTGCCATGAGAGTAAATCTTCAAAGTTCTCACCTTAAGAAGAAAATGGAATTATGTGTGGTGACTCATGCTAACTAGACTTGTTGCGGTGATCATTTTATAATGCGTACACATGTTGAATCACTATGTTGAACACCTAAAACTAATATGTCAATTATATCTCAATTTGAAAATTAAGCAGGAAACTTTCAAAAAAGCTTAATATTACAATTTTATCACATAAAAATAGAAACCACCACATATTTACTAGAAATTATTTTTGTAATGTTTGCCCTTGTATTATTTTTTGCTATTCCTTCTTATCTTCCACAGACACTCCTTACTTGTTCTACTTATATTTACATTTTAAAAATGAACCACCTGTATAGAACATTGGACTGTTTTTAGGACAATATTCTTAAAAAATATGAACAATGTCATTATAATAATGATGTTATCATAATATTTACCCTATTTATCTGAGTCCTTTAAAATGTGTCTCAAAAACATGTTACCCATATCTTTACAAATGCCCATGTTAAGGTGCTTTGCATGAGATGTATATATTTTTTTTTGGCATGACTGTTGGTTTTAAAGAGCAAGTTGTGAAATTACATGTGACTCGTTAAAACTTTTAGGTGTTCAAATGTCCAGTTTCCATGACAGGGACCACTGTGGTTGATGTTTCTGAAAGATTTTGTCTCGCATTCTCCTCCAGCAGGAGGGAGAACAGACCAGAGTCCCCTTGCAACCTGGCCCTGCGCCACTGAGAATGAGGAAGAGTCTGGAGCAGAAGGGCCATTTGTCTTTGTTATTAGGAAATAAATCAACCTTTGTTTTGCTGGCCAAACTCAAGGAATGTCATTATTACCAAATAAATTGTGTCGTTACAAATCAATCAAGCCACCTTTCATTTAAATGTGAATCACTTTAATTGTCTGGGCTTCAAACTTGATTCTACCCCCTGGAAACAAATGATGAGATACATAGATCATTCAAACTCTACATTTGGTACAAAATGTTCTAGAAAAAGCAAGGTGTGTTTTTTGTTTTTGTTTTTTTTAGGTCAGTCAACAAAGTAACGTGTCTTTCAATATTCTCTCTTAATGAAGAGGGTGTCACACACAGCTTTCCTTGTAAGTATGAGATCAATTTGGCAAAAACATTAAAGGCTGTCTTTCTCAGAATATAGCAAAAATGATATATTTTGATATACCATGAATGAAGTATTTATTTGGTTGTTATTTGCATAGTTATTTGCCTTATTTAATGAGTTTCTAATGATAAATAGAAAATAGAGGCATAAGCGTCATGTGTATTTGCAGGAACTTTCCTAAGGACCTAAAGACAAGGTAAATAAATACTTTTAACCAAGTTTCAACCTATCTTTTTGCTAAACAGGGACCTTAGAACTAAAACAACCCTAGGTTTTAAGTTCTTCTATGGGAATTTTTGGCTATAATTTCATAAGCAACATAATTGTGAACTAATGATGCTACTCAGCCAAAAATTGCCCCATTTCGCCTCCCATTTTCACTCTAGGTTCTCACACTGTCCTTCCTCTGTGACCTCTCTCCCACCTCTGACCTCCTCCCCAGTTTTCACCCTCGCTTTAACAATTGATTTATGATGGGCCCATGGAAGGGTCAAGCCCACTTTTATGGTTTGCTTAAAATATTTCTTTTAGAGTGTGCATCAGAAGTGGTCTTCAATCCCTGCTAAACAGTTTCCCTGAGACCTCAAAAGAGCTTCCTTTACTGCCCATCACGGCACCTTATTTATATCTTTTGTACTTGTGAAGAGAAACTCATTAAATAAGGCAATTTTGAAACTTTGACAAAAACGAGTAACATAAAAATGTGGGATTAGGTTTTTATTTTTTTTCCCCAATGAGAATTTCTGTGAGTGCATATATAACTCAGGGTAGGGAGGTGTGAGAAGGAGAGAAGAAAAAGCTACTAAGAATAATTATAAGCCTAGGATAATTTCTTTTACAGGATCTATTTTTCTTTTACACTTGACAGTTTGATCTTCGCTCACACTGAAGCCTGCAGATCTATTGGGTATACTCTTACATTCATTGCCTCAACAGTAAATTTCACCCTTTTGTTTAATTTGACTTCCTGTTGTTGTTTCAATATATTAAGTAATCGCCAAATTTAGGAATGCTTTTTTAAAACTCTGGTAATAGAACTGACAATTTTTTTAAACATTTCGAAGATTTTAAAGATAGAAAACAAGTTGAAAGGTATAGGGCTATTTATTTTTAAATCCATATACAATCTGAAGACCAAATTGTGCCTAAAAAGAAGAGGGATTAAGGTAAGACTTCTGGCCTAATAGTTAATACAACCTTAATGTTCTAATTTGGGTCTTAACATTGAACTTTAGATTGCTGTGAAATATTTGCTGCCCTGGTGAGCTTTCCTTAAATAACACCATATGATACCTCTATAGATGGCTTCCCCAAACGTATTGATCTCCCCCCTCTTTGGTCATTAAAACTGTGATTTATTAGTCTGACATTTTTAATAGGGCAAAGCTCAGAGGTTTACTGCGATGGCTTTCTCGCTTCCATGTTGCCCTCAGCTGCTACCAGGGCACAAAAGCAGTCAAGATAACTACACTGCTTTCTCAGAAGAAACTGGCTTAAAAACATAAAACAAAACAAAACAAAAAACCCCACAAAACTAAACGGCAACCTCTGCATATTTAAAGTGTTTTACATTGCAATGAATTAATTTTTCCCATTTCACTCTTCTCTTTCATGTAAAGCGAGGTGTTCCCCCTTCTAATTAAATGCCGTCATTTTCTTAGTGTGAGGCTTGGCGGGACTCCAGGAGTGAGCAAGCTTGAGCTGAAGGGTCTGCTGCCAACAGTCTGTGTGATCTTAGACAAAAGAGCAGGTCTCTGACCTACTGCCTTCCTCAGCCCCGGAAGGAGACGGGGCCACGAACCGGGAGTCCCTCACGCGTGAAATCGCAAATCCAGCCTTGTAAGTGTTACTGACCTGCCTATGAAAATAGTCCCAATTAAGGGGCCGTGGACTCTATCCTAACTTGTTGGTCTTAGTGGTCATGGATCTTTATGATTGGGGGCAAATGTATATGCCCATCGTCAAATTTAGATTCCTTTTCGGGATCCTGGCTGGTGCCCAGCAGAAATTCTGGGGGCAGGGGTGAGTAGCCTATCAGCAGCAGGTGGTGTACCAATGAACGGAAGGCGTGGGGCTGGGTTCCTGTCCCAGTTGGCACCTTCTGTCCCACATAGCTCCTTTCCCTCCACTTCCTTCCAGTAATGCATGTCCAATTTGCACGAATTCTATTAGGAGGAGGAGGAGGAAAAAGAGGAAGAGAAGACATGAAGTGTTTTGATAGAAAGGGCTATGGTTCTTTTGATGTTAGCCTAGTTAATTAGCCACCACACCATGTATATGGCACAAATTCAGAATATTAGCTTCACATCTTTCAGAGGCTGTTTAAGTCAGAATCCTGTTGTTGTTGTTGCCTTCGTGTCAACGGCAGGCACCCAAAGAAACACTGTACACAACCAAGGAAACACTGTGAGGTGAGGGGAATCTGGCACAGGCCTCTTCTGAGAATGAGAAACCATTGCATTTCAGATCTGCTATGATGAGTACGTTCTAGACCTCCAGGACTGCTCTTGGCGTTTTTATGACTAGCGGCTTTTGAAGCAAAATGTGATACCAGTAGTCATTTTATGATGAATTGCAAAATACCTCACGTTTTTTACCTTCCTCTCACTTTTCATTTTTACTTCCTCTGGCAAATAAATATGAGGGATGTGTCAGTGGTCACTGTGGGGCAGCAGATGTTGACCAGGACACCACCCTTCGATGGGGTTCCTCCAGGAGAAGGGTGTCTGTCGGAGGCCCCCCTGTTTCACAAGCAGCCCTGGTTAACATCTGTTGTCTCTCATGTTGATTAGCAGCCCCGCCTTTCCTATCAAAGGTGTCCTGGTTTGGTCTGGTCAGGACAAAGAGGCTCTTCACAGATGTGGAATGGGAAGGGAATTCTACTTGAGGGTCACATTCTTGCCTTTAGTGGTGAAGTGTGGCCACAGGAAGGAACGGTCTGTATGGCATATTTCTGAGTGATGCAGACCCAAGATTGCTTTTTGGTTCAGTCAATATTCTTTAGATACATGAACTTGAACAAATCACATAACCTCGCTGAGCCACAAATTGCTCACCTGTGAAATGGGATGAATGATAAGCATTTATAATAAACTAGATGCCTGATGCATGAAATTCATGCAAGAGTAGGCCTTCCTTCCCCAAACTGGGGAGTAGGCCTTCCTTCCCCCAACTGCAGGCGCCGACTTCCCTCTGGCACCCGGGACCTGGGCTTCCCTCATAGTCCCAGTTTCATCTGGAAGGTCGTCCGGAAGGATGTCTGGTCTAATTAGCATATTATGCTTTTATTTTATAGATGATTAAAAATGAAGTACCCAATGTCACTGCTTGTAAATCAGGGACTTGGTTAGTATTTCCTGTCCCTAATTCCTGCCTCCTGAGTGTAGTAGCAAAAATTCTTTTCAATTCTAAATTCTGTCTTTCCAGCTACACATCAGCTCTGAGCAAAGTAATAAATCTACAGTATAATGAAGGTCAGAGACTAGACTACTGCTTCCAGTTCTGCCACTGACTTGATCCTGTAAGTTGTATGTAAGTTGTACACGTTGTTTAATAAGTCCACATAACAAGGATCGTGATAGCAACAAAGAATATTGAAAGATTAGTCTCTTTTTCTTTTTAACACAAGTACAGTGTGGGGCAAAAAGTAGGTATACAGTTGTGAGGACCCAAAACACAGAGTTTATTCTTCTATTATTATTTATTAATTATTGTATTACTTTCCATATGAACAACTGTAAACCTGCTTTTGCCACACCCTGCATTTATTGACCACTTTTTATTACATCCCAGCACTTGTGCCAGGAAGTGTACTATATGAGCTAAAAAGAGAAGAGATAACTCATGATCTAAAGGGATTTGACATCTAGTTGGAGATTTTATCAATGGACCTAAATGCTGAACAGTTTCTCAATTTGGGCACCACTGACATTTGGGACCAGCTAATTCTTTGTCGTGGAGCCATCCTGTGCATTGCAGGGTGTTTAGCAGAACCCCCAGTCTCTACCCACTGGATACCACTAGCACCCCTGCCTAAGTCTAGCTGTAATGATCAAACATGTCTTCATCAGGGCCAGCTGCAAAAGAACTGGAAATGTGGGCTCATTAATAAATAAGCAGGGCAAAGTGAATTTAAGGTATAAGATATACAGCTTTTTTTTTTCTTCCAGGGTCTCTCTCTCTCTCTCTCTCTCTCTCTCTCTCTCTTCCTCTCTCTCTCTCCCTCTCTCTTGACTTGCCATGGTGTTTTTGAAAAATTTGCTATTTAATGTCATTCTAACAGAAAAACTAAAACTTTAAATTATTGCCATGAATTTTAGTGTTTATTTTTATATTGCAGAATACCAGTTTTAATGCAAATATAAAAGCATTTATGTCATATGCAGAATCACCGAAATTACACAACTCATATTTCACTCCTACTGGAACAGTGAAAATGCTGCATAAAATATGCGCACATTCTTTCACACTCCTACCTTCCACTCACAGCTGAGTTAGGAAGGTCTGAAAGGAAAAGGCACTATAAGCTGTTCTATCCTCTTTCCTTCTACACCAGGAGTAGGGAACCTTTTTTCTGCCAAGGGCCATTTGGATAACATCATTCATGGGTTGTACAAAATTATCAACTTAAAAATTAGCCTGCTATATTTGGTCGAATATTTAACTCACCACTAATGCCTTGGCAGGGCCACACCAAATGATTTTGTGGGTCTTATACGGCCCACGGTCCAGATGTTCCCCACCCCTGTAACCTACGCCATCATTTGCAGGGTTAAGTGGTGGACTAGTACAGGGGAGCATTGTGAAGAAGAAAGGACATGATAGGGTTCCTGGGGCATCTGTGTTTCTTAGATTTGTCTTCTTTCTGCACTCAGAGAAAGTTCTAGTTCAACCAGCAAGTGTGGCCTGTGGGGGCTCTACACGCCCTTGCTTACTCAGTCAAAGTGAGACACACAGTCAAAGAGAGACACGCTGCACTTGGACTACCTTTGAGTCTTGCTGAAACCCCACTCATCACTGGCCCACAGGAATTCTATGCTCATGGGCATCAGGAATGCAAATGGGAAGGCAAGGAAAGGCAGCCATGCATATTGCATGTATCTCCTCTGTTCAAGGGCATGCTGCCTTGTCCCATCAGACAGCACTGACAAGATGCAAGTGCAAAGATAAAATGATGAAGAATTATGAAGGCGACGGCAGAGCATTAAACCTGGTGTGGGAGCCTTCTGAGCATGCAGCCCTGTGAGAAGACGTAGGTTGCACATTCACTGAGTCGGTCCTGGTCAGCAAACATTGTCAACTGTTCCTTGGGGACCAAAATGACCCCTGGTTGACAACCATAAGCATGTGGTACATGGTAGGCTATGCTTGAGGCCGCAGTGAAAAATATAATCATAATGGGTTTCAAATGTGTTATTTGAGACCAAGTAAAGCAAAGAAAGCCAGAAGATATAGGTGGAATTTGAGTGAGATCTCTGAGGATAAAGGTTTGGAAATTCCCTGAGCTCATTCCTTTATGATATTTCACTTGTTCCCTTTAGTGAAACATGATTTTGAAGGTGGTAAAAAAGTGCTAAAACACTTTTTGTTCTAGTGCATCATATTCCTGGAATATTTTTCATTTTGTGTTAATGAAAGAAAAATTTTTGTCAGTGTGTACAACACCAATTGAGAAATATATTACAACAAAACTTGGTTAATTGCACTTCTTATTATACATTAAGTATTTTACTTATGGTTGACAAATTCTGAGCAATTCTATGTGTCCCAGGAGATGAGCTATACTGTTAAAATCCAAGTATTTATATGTCATTAATCATAATATGGAGTAGATGAATTTGCACAGCCTCCTCCTTTTGTTACAGAAGTTTAACTGAAGGAATAATAATTAACTTTAACATGAGAACATAGGCCATGCTGAAGGCTTGGCACAAATATTGAGTGTAACTATTAATTTGAAATATGAATATGAGAAAATAATCAGGTAACAAAGTTAAGCATCCTTTCCACCTCTTTGAGGACTCTCTACTAAACATAAACAGTGGTAGATAAATAGAGGTCTCTGTGAGGATTCAAAATACTCTGGTTTAAATCCCAGCTCCTTCCATTTACTTTTCTGCAACTCTGCTTCCTAATCTGTACCAATGAGGACAAGCCCCACTCTATACCCGCACAGGGTTGTGTTGTGAGCATTCAATATGATTATTTAGCAACCTGTTTTACTAATTACATCACTAGGATCTGCACCACCTATATGTGTAATCAGCTTTTTCCAGACAATCTCTGAAAAGAAAAGTTTTATTTATTAGTCAGGATAAGTGGTGCTGGTTGCTGTAACAAACAATGCTCAAATCATAGTGGTTTGACAAAAATATGTTTATTTTCACTTGTGTTTCAATCCGACGCAGGTGAGATGGTTTTGCTGTGGACTCCCCAAGCTGTGACTCCTTTCATTTGATGATGACCCCAACCTCAACATGCAGCTTCCACAAATGTAGAGGGATATACAGGGAGTGCAGAGTTTCTTGCAGGGTTTTCTATGACCAGGTCTGGAAATAACATCTGCCCACTTTGCATTGCCCAGAATATAGTCAAATGACCTCTAACTAACTGCACAGGAGACTGAGAAATAGAATCTTTATGTGTGCCCAGAAAGAAAGAACCATATTTGATAAGAATCAATCTAGCCTCTGCCTCATTTTGGAACTAGTATGATGGCCCAATTAAAAAAAATATTTATTTTTATTTTCTTATAGACTAGAGTTCATCAAGGAAAACCTGAGTTAGTCTTTGTTACTTAAAGTAACATCTATTTTGACTTGGGGTTGAGTCCCAGGCGTTCTATTGGTGGGTGAAGTAGCATGCACATTTGAAATAGCCTTCAAGGAAATGCTTATTTAAATAATATTTTTATATTAACTAAATCAACAATATTGAATGTGCATTTGTAATATATTTGGCACAAAGTTAGGCACTATGTGGAGGCCAGTACACACACACACACATACACACACACTCACATGCATGCGCACACACATCCACATCCACACATATATATTTATTAGCCCCCAACCCTTTACCCCAATCCCTAGCTCTAGGAACTATAAAAAGTTAGGGAGTCAAAATTAGCCCCCATAAAACAACAGTGAACAAATATGGGAAATCCACAATTAAGTGCTGAATTGTAAGGTTCTGGCTAGAAAGCAGAGCTTGCAAACTTTCAGCTTATCTACCGAATTGATCTCATTTTGTTTGGACCACACAATGCTTTGTTTTAAAGTCTGAACCAACATTTTAAAAATTGGAAGATTTATTATCCAATTCTCTTGGACAAATAGAAAGTCTGGCAACACTGGGCCAGCATTGTCCCATGGTTGCAACCAATGGAGCTACCTGGTGGCTGGGCCTTGAGGTGACGACCGCCTCTGGTTCACCACAGTCCCACCACGCCCTATTTGATTGCCATTTGTCATGTGATCACAAGGTTGTTTCCCTCTTATTTGAGAAATATTTTTCTTTATTCATGTCTCCATCAAAATTAGGACCTGAAAAGTAGAACAAGAAGATCTCATTGTTGCATGAAATATGGGAGACAGTTATCTCTTTGTGGGGTTGATGGATATTCTTAAACATTCACTACGCAAAAAAATAACAGTGTGTCTACATCCAAAAAACATAACCTTCACATCACTAGCCTGGCCTGGTAGTCACTTAAAGAAAAGCTTTATTAATCTACATATCATAAAACTCACCCATAGTAAGCATACAATTCAATAATTTTAGTAAACTTTTTGAGAAGTGCAACCATTACTACAATCAAAACTTACAGAGCATTTCCATCACCCCTAAAGTTTCCTTATGTTCACTGTCAGTCATTCTCTGCTCCCATCCTAAGCCCCTGGCCACCACTGATCTGCTTTTCTTCTGTATCCAGGACACATTTGAGTTTTCAGATCACTCTCTGAGAGCTACAAGGTATTCAGCAGAGGGGGCATCATTCCAGGCTGATAGAGGAAGGACTGCTTCACGAAGAAGGTAAGGTAGTACAGACGGTGACAAAAGAGAAAGGCACCTGGGGTTAGTTAGTGTCACTTTCTGCTTACCAGCAATCTGCAGCACCAGGTTCTTCCATGGAATGATGTCCTTAGGGGCCAATGCCACTGGGTAGTGAACTTCTCTTTGACTCTGTGATATAAGTTGAAATTTTAGGAAAGAATACAAATCATATCACATGAATGACTACATTTATATCTTTCATTGTTCCTTATCAGTAAAATAAGAAAATTTGACAATACACAAATCAATTGTCTTCACGTGGCCTTTTCTTCTCTCTACCTAGTGGGGGAATCCAGGGCCTTAAAGACCCAAAGCAGGTTACCCATCTTTACAGAACTATCACAGGCTATTCTAACTCCTAAAGAGCCCTCTCTTTTTAGGCTTTGGAACATTTAAAAATCTGTATCCCTCAGTACAACTATTTATTAGGTTTTCTCCTGTGACATTTTTGTGTTTTTTTCTTGTGCTATTTTGTTCTTGTCTTTATATAATTTAGTCTGATGTGTTTATCATGTCACCTTGAATCAGTATTTCCTTAATTGATGGACAATTATAGTGTCTTGAACATTTTTGTATTCTTTGTACAAAACTGTATCCTTTGGCATACCTTTGGTAGATGTTTTATTCACAATTTGTTAAAGAATAAATGTTTTATAAAGTACACTTAAAGATTATAATTAGGTAATTCTTCAGCTTTATATGCAATAAAAAGAAAATGAGCTGGTTGAATTGATATAGACAGGATTTAGAAAGGGTTGTGTTTTTTATTGTTGCAACTAAGACCACTGAAATAGCCCAAAAGAAGAGCATAGCCTGCTCATTTTGGTATCATAATAACTAAATTAGACCAATGGTTCAATTTAATCCATTGTTAGTAGGTTGGCTATTTAATCAATTAAACAAGGGCGTCTGGGCCACCCACTTTTCCATTGCTTGTTGGTATGTGTTTGTTTGTTTGTTTGTTTTTTCCTCTTGCTATCTGTGGTTTTCCTTGTGCCTTTCTACTTTGCCCATCTCCTACTGAGTATCTCTCTCTCTCCTTCTCTCTCTCCCTCCAACCACTCTCTGCATCTTCATCTCTCTCTCCCCTCTCCCTCTTTCTGTGTGTCTCAGCATCTTTTTCTATCTCTTTCCCTCTTATCTTTCTCTCTGTCTGTCTCTCTCTCCCTCCCCTCTCTCTCCCCATTACTATTCTCTTTCCAACCCCCTCTGAATCATTCTATCTCTCTGTGTGTGTCTCAATCTCTCTTTCTCTCTCTCCGCTCTCAACCTTTCTCTAGATAGCCCTCCCCTTTATCTGTGTGTGTGTCTTGATCTCTTCCTCCCCTCTGAAACTATCCCCTGACACTTCTCTTCCCCACCCCTTTGTCCATTTGCATCTCTGCTGTGGCCTCTGTTTGGCCCTCACACTGTCAGCATCCTCCAAGTTCAGGGACACTTTCAGAGTGCCAGTACTGGCTTGCCTCACATAGCCAGTTCAGAAAATCATTTGTGGGTTCAAAATGGGTCATATGAGACATACAGACAGCCTTCAACTTCCCATTAGTGAAGCTATTTTTGCTAAAAAGAGAGAGAGAGAGAGAGAGAGAGAGAGAGAGAGAGAGAGAGAGAGAGAAAGGTGAAGAAAGAGCAAAAGGAAAAATGGTAAACTCCCCAAACAGAAAGACTGAAATATTTTAGAGCATATGGAAAAGTCACATCATAAAATCTTACCTTTGCTTTGACCCAGATGGAATTTATTTTTAAAAGGCCATTCGTAGGAAAGAGTCCCTATATCTGAATGAACTGTGATCCTGTATTAATAGCATGTAATTCATCCCTTTTTAAAAGGTAGTGTGATGTGTCTCTCACAGAATACAAGGACAACACTTTTCAGATATCTATAAAACCATTCATTCAGGCCAAGGCTATAACTTGATTAGAGAAACTACAGCTTAAAGAGGATTTATTTTTTAAAATGTTTTTCTTTTAACCCGCATCTGTTATTCTCCATCCAAACAATTTGAGGTCTTGAAAATGCAGATTTCTAAAATAAATAAGTGTACCTCCCTGGAGGAAAAGAATTGTACAGATGCTGCATCCTCACCCCAGGACAGGACGATACCCCCAAAACCTCCAGCTTTCCCACTGCTTCGTATTCATTAATTAGCCTGAGGTTTCCTCGTGTTTCGTTTACAAAGCCACTTAAACCCACGCACCCATTTAACATATTTATGACCCCAGTTTTCTTTCTGTTCTCTGAGACTGTACCGTAATTGTTCTCTGGGCCCAGGGACCGCAGAGAGCCTTCCCTGCTGAAAGGAGACAACATAAAGAAGGAAATGAATGTGTGCGGGTTGAATACCTTCAACAAAACGACTGGGTGCAGTTTGGCCCCTGCCCCTCCTCCTCTCGGGGTCACTTTAATTGAGTGGAGCCTCACCCTCTATTGAGTGTATGGGAGACTATTAACTCTTAACAGCGCTCTGTCTCAGGTTATTTATTTATTGCTTAAATGATTTGTTATTGCTACTTGAATTTAATACACCCTCTGGGAACCAAGATGGCAGCATCATGTTACAGAAAAACGACAAGTTATTTTAAAACTGTAATTGACATTTTATGAGAGCCATAAAATCTTTCTGAACAAATAACTTACCATTAGTCAGAAACTTCAGCAGGAGATCTGTGCAATGAAGGATCTGGGAGAACAGTACTGTACTTGTGTGTGTCTGTCTGCATGTTGCTGACAAGGATGGGACGCCCGGCAACAACGGAGAGACTCCAATGGATAATTTCCTGGTGCTTCCAACCCTCTTGATTTAAACCATCACTTTTGAGTCAGAGGACTCTGGGAATTGGTGTCAGGGGTTCCTAGGAAGGATGAGCTGCATCCACTGAACACATGTTAGGTGCTCATCCCCGTCCTTCAGCTCTTCTACTAACTGAAGCCACTTCCCAGCCCGACAGCAGTGTAGTCGACCGTGGCCACGCAGCTCAGTGAGTCTGCAGTTACCAGCTAGAATAACATCTCCTTGGACCACGAGTCCCAACCGTATGTGGATTCTGAGACCTTCCTCATAGCTAGGGAAACCCATCATTGACAGCTTTGGACCACCCCTTTCCTAGTCCAGCAGAGCTGAGGGTTTTTGACTTTGCTTTGAGATAACAGTAGAGACTTTGGCTGTAAAACCTACAATTCTGAAAATGGCATGTGTCAATGTTCTACTTCGTGGTGTGCCCCAATGTTCTACTTCATGGGATGCCAAGTAGATGATGGCGTGTCACCTAGATCCTCTTCCGGAATAGAGGTTTCTCTAGTTGTCCTGACTGTTGGCTATGATGGTTACAGCAGCATCCCCAGGAATTGCCGTTGGCAGAAATGAGGCTGCCATCTCCGAGTTAAGCCTCCTTCCTGAAAGTAACCCAAATCCACTGAGGATATCCCAAAGCCCAGCTTTCCTGCCTGGATTCTGGACAGCTCTGAACAGCCACCCACATTCCAGAACGACCTGCAGGATCAGCTGGGGCCTTGATGGCAACCACATCACAGTTCAACTTCTCCCTCTGTCCCTTCCTGCTTCCCTCGCCCATTTACTAGTAGCGATATGGATCCTGAGCATTCCCCTGTGAGCCTCCTGCCCACTAGGAATGTGTTCTCAGGAGACCCCCAAAGTGTTCACGGTGCCTTTCTTGACTCTTTGAGCCAAACTGAAACCTTCAGGAATCACACACTTTCCCACCAGCCAAAGGATCCTCAAGGTTATTTCAGAAATCGCACAGGGATGTATTTATCCAGTTTCTAACCTATGTTTGCTCTGATCTCCTCTTAGGTTCCAAATGCCCAGCTCTGAAACCCCCACTGAATCCCACTGCTGGCTCCTAAACTCCAGCCACATTTTCCTCTGGCTTTTCCAACTGGCTTTGACTTTTTCCTGTCCTGTATCTTGGAGGTGATTTTTGTAACCAAAAGTCCTCACAGTAAGTTCCAGATGAGAGAGGAATTCAACCGCAATGCTAGTTAACTCAATGCTAGTTAAGTTAACCTACTTAGTTAATGCTGGCAGCATTAACTGAGGACTTCCCTCTCGAAGCCACTGTTTTCTCCCCCTCCTCCAGCTCCTCTCACTAGAGGCACCCATTTATCCTTTTCTTCTCCTGTGGCCTGTACATGACCCAACACACAGTTGGGAACACTCTAGCTACTTGCCAATGCATTTTGAGCATTTACAGGTATTTGCATAGGAAACATTCCAAGGAGGATTATTTGCTCAAGGGAAGTATAAATTAGTAATAATATAAATACTGAGAAGTGTCCCACCATTGAGGTTCCTCACTGCTTTGTTCTTAATCTATTTTTTTTGTATGTTCCATACCTAGTAAATTTATGTTAGCCAAAAATCACCCCGCCCACCTGTACTTCTGTAACACTAAAACCATAAGTAATGAAAATCGGTTTTTCTTCCATAGTTGCACTTCTGGGCTCTGTCTCCTTTGGATCATTTAGAGATGCTTTCTTCAACCAAGAACTGTCAGAAAATAGACACACTGAAGTTGCATGCTAGCCAGGATCTAAAAGAATACAGATGTATGCCACCTGCTTTAAAAGAAGATGAAAGATCTATAATAATAAAAGCGTAATATGCTAATTAGGATGCCCTTCTGGATGAAGCCAGGGCTGCGAGGGAAGCCCGGGTCCCGGGTGCCGGCAGCCGGGGGAAGGAAGGCCTACTCTTGCACGAATTTCATGCATCGGGCCTCTAGTATTTCTATAAAAATATCAGTGCATAGAATGCCAGTGTGGGGCCACATGAATGTAGACGTATGGGGAAGTAACACAGCTACCCAGGAGAGACGTGGGATTGCGAATAAAGGAACCTCCAGTCCCACCTGTACACTTTGTAGGTGAAGGGGAGGAACCATTCCCATAGTCCTTCTCTCTGAATGCTCCCATAGGGCCAGGAACAGAGATACCTCGGGCTACCTGGGCTGATGGTGGTAAAAACAGAAGGCGATGCCTCATGGAACCAGAGCATATGTTCAAGGGAGACAGGAAGTGTATACGTCATGTTTGCAAGTGGACGCCTGCTGCTCCTTGCTGGGTGCCCAGAGATGGGGTTGGTTCAGTGTCTACGGCTTTTCAGCCACCAACTGGCCTCCCTCTCCAGCGGGGATGTTCAACCTTGGCCGCACGTTGTACTCTCCTGGGGCTTTGACAGACTGATGCCCAAGGCAAGTCCCCAGAGACTGGATTTTTACACGAGTTACGGAACAGAAAAAATTCATCCACCAGGTGCTAGCAGCCAAACACTAAATACTTAGGACTTCCCTCTTGAGAAATGTGGTGGAGAAAGACTGGCTGTTTCCTTATGAATGGCGCCACCCAGGAGAACAGAAAGCTAACGCTCAAAAACCACAACTCTCTGATCCGGGGTTTGGGAGGGTTTTTAAGGGGTTAGGGGAACAGGTATGCAGAAGCACTGGCAGGGCAAGTTTTAATCGGGGGACCTTGGAGCTTGGCCATTTATGGTGAGGGGTGTCAATACCGGATCTTCTGGTCAACGGACCATTTGCTTCTAAGGGGTTCTGGTGTTCAAGTTCTGGTTTGTCCTAGTCCTTTGGTTCTGTGTGGGTGTGGGAGGGGATCTATACGTTGGTTCCAGGTGCAGCTGAAGAGCAACGTTCTCTCCTCTGCATGTGCTTCAGGTGCATGGCTTGAGGTTTTGGTATAGTCTCTCTGAAAAGCAATGCAGTATCTCGTTAAACAGGCTAGGCCCATTTGGAGCTGGTTCTGCGGTTACACACGAGTCACAGGTGACTCGAGTACACAGCCAAGGCTGAGAATTACACCCTTGCTACTGAGTGTGGCCTGTGAACCGACAACATCTGGCACCATCTGGGAGCCCCAGCTCAGAACTATCCAATCAAAATCAGCATTTTGATAAGACTCCTAGATGATATATTTTGCACATTAAAATGTGAAGAAACACAGGTCTAGGCTTTTCTATGCCTATAACTTCTGACCCACTGCATGTCTGGAAAACTCAAGGCTCCTTCTCACTCAGTGACTTCCACTTTTCCTCCTCCGGGTCATTAACTCTCAGGTTTTGGATGCAAGTCACCTCCCATTCCTGCCTCCCCTGCCCCACCAGCTCCACTTGATCCTTAAACAGTCACTGTTGGGCAGACCCCTTAGGGCCTGCTGGCCAGCCTGCAGACAAACTGCTTGGGAGTCCTCTCACTGTCTAATCTGTGAATCTATTCCACGGTGGCCAGACTCCTAGGCACCCAGGACCCAAGGCCAGCTTTCCTGGGGTGAGGCACGGGGCTGGGCAAATATCTACAGAAGCCCCTTCTCTCAAATTCTTTTCTGTCTACAGCAATTATCATATCTTACCTCGGAAGTTGGACTTTGCAGTGTGTTGTCCACAGCTAAAAGGTGCTTGGGAGTGGGGAGGGGAGGGTGTTGGTGAGCAGCCTCTGAGAGTAAATGGCCACTGGAATTACTCATCCTGTGAACTGAGCTACAGGATAAAATTAAAGCAGCATCTAAAGCAGTGGTTCTCAACCTTCTGGCCCTTTAAGTACATTTCCTCATGTTGTGACCCAACCATAAAATTATTTTCATTGCTACTTCATAACTGTAATGTTCCTACTGTTATGAATTGTAATGTAAATATCTGATATGCAGGATGGTCTTAGGCGACCCCTGTGAAAGGGTCGTTGGACCGCCAAAGGGGTCGTGACCCACAGGTTGAGAACCGCTGAAAAGTATTCTTACCAAAGCCTAGCAGATATTTTCTGTTTCCATTCAGGTCAGAAAAAGAAGGTATGGATATAAGCTGCTGGTTCTTATAACATGAGAATTTTATAAAAGTGTGCTTACATCTTTATCTAAATCCAAGACTTCAACAGTAGTGGTTAACCACAGTATTACCAGTAGAAACAGATGCCATTTGGAGGAAGTGGTAAGGCATTAGGAATATGCAAAGAGAATAGGTGCACAATTCAGTTTGAGTCGTGGGGGTGTGCAGATTGTATTTTCTGAAAATAGTCAAATATGGCACCTCATCCCATGTGCTATTACAGTGTGGCTTTGACGGTCCTCGCTGAGTGATGAAGTTCATGTTCCTCCCCCTGAACCTGAGGAGGAAGAAGTGATACTGATGACTTTGGAGGTTAAGTCTCCCTGTGTCTCTTGGATTCTAGCCACCATGCTGAGAGAGGAGGCCCAACGGCCTTGGAGAGATCTGTATAGAGAGGATCTGGAGCTGAGAGCTTAGCCTCTTGCATGAGCTCTCAGCAGACAGCAGACCCAACTGGTCAGCCATGTGAGTGAGCCATCCTGAAAGTAGATTCTCCAGCCCTAAGCCAAACCATTCTTCCTGACTCTGGTAGGAGCAAAGAGGAGACCAACCTGAACTGCAGATTCATGAGCAAAATAAATGACTTTTTGTTATATTAAACCAGTGGTTCTCAACCTTCCTAATGCTGCGACCCTTTAATACAGTTCCTCATGTTGTGGTGACCCCCAACCGTAAAATTATTTTCATTGCTACTTCATAACTATAATTTTGCTACTGTTATGAATCATAATGTAAATATCTGATAGGCAGGATGTATTTTCATTGTTACAAATTGAACATAACTAAAGCATAGTGATTAATCACAAAAACAATATGTAATTATATGTGTTTTCCGATGGTCTTAGGCAACCCCTGTGAAAGGGTCGTTCGACCCCCAAAGGGGTCGCGACCCACAGGTTGAGAACCGCTGTGTTAAACTATTAAGTCATAGAGCTGTTAGTTATATAATAACTAGAGGCCTGGTGCACAAATTCATGCACGGGGTGGGGTCCGGATGGGCTGGCTGTGGGGAGGGGCTGAGGGAGGTCAGCCGGCCAGCCCCACCCCAATCGGGGTGGGGGGGGCCAGTTGGGGGGGGGTCTGGTGGGGGGTGTGGGTGTGGGGAGAGGCCGCGGGCAGTTGGCCAGCTGAGGGGAGGGACTGCTGGCGGTTGTGCAAACACCCCAAGCATCGTAAGCAGAGCTAAATGCTAGGAGGAAGGAGCTCTGGTATTTGGGCTTCTGATTAAAACTGAGGTCCTATTGGCCAAGCCAATAAGAGATCCTGAACTGCATTGTTGGTTCTTCCTTAGGTAGGAATTGAGCTGGGGGCCTGCCTACTCCCCAAAGGACCACCCATAATCACCCTTCCACTCTCTGCCCCATCTCCACCACAGAGCCCCATCACCTCCATCTCTACTTTTGGGGTGACCTCTTTTCTCTGTCTTCTTGACTGTGCTTCTCCATGCTATCCTGTGGCAAGGGAGTCAGAAGTACTTCTTGAAACAGAAAGGGAATGAGAGTGAGATGGGAGAACACACACACACACACACACACACACACACACACACGCAAATAGCTTAATAACTTACCTGTCACATTTATATTTTGTTTGGGAGGGAACAGAATAGCTACAAAAAAAGAAAGAAATAGTATTGATAATTATAGGATTAAAAATAAAAAACCAAAACCGTGAGCCAAGTGATTTTAAATTATCCAGGGATTAAATATTTCTCCAAATTTATGTTAACATATACACTGTATACATATTATTAGAAATAACACAAAGGCTGACCAATCCTAGGAGAGTAAAAGTAGCTAAAATAGTAAGATTTTCAATTAGACTTTTAAAAGGAAAGGATACTGAACTGGGGATCAGGAAGTCTGAGGTCTCAGCTTTGCTGTTTTGTCCTAGGAAAGTACAATCTGTCTCAGCTTAGTTTTCACCAATGAGATGGAAGACTGAAGGAGACCATCTTAAAGCTCCCTAAGCTCCACAATCCTACAAGTCCTGTGCAAGTCATGCTAATACAGGCTGGTTCAATTCACGACCATGCTGTTTGTACTCCGACAAAGTTGGTTGAAATTTTGGTGCAAATATTAAAATTTTCTGCCTCTCTGTGGAAAACAGCCAAAAGTTAAAAATAGGCTCACATAATTTTATATGGCTCTAAAGTAGCCAAGAGCAAACAATGAGATATGGGAAAGGAAGATGGTAGATTTAAGGCATCAGCTGATGAGTCCTTTGACAAGACACGATGCCTCCGTTCACCATCTAGACCAGTGGTTCTCAACCTTGGCTGCACATTAGAATCACCCAGGAATCTTTTTAAAAACCTGATTTCTGGGCCTCATCCTCCGGAAATTCTGTTTCTTTGTTATGGGGTGGGGCCAAAACATTAGTGACAAAGAAACAGAATTTCTGGAGGATGAGGCCCAGAAATCAGGATTTTAAAAAGATTCCCGGGTGATTCTAATGTGCAGGCAAGATTGAGAACCACTGATCTAGACAGTAGTGAGAAACCTGGCCAGTCTGGTGGATACTCTATCACCAGTCCACTTCCAGGTGTTCCTTGTACTCTTTATCATCCTTTGACCATTTTCTTGGAAATAATGGTGCATGTGATGCCCTTCAGGTGATTTACCTGTTCATAAACCTAGAGCAAGTCTGTATTAAGAGGCAGTGAGTTTTGTATTGTAAACACCAGTTTTCAGCTGTTATTTTCACAGTAGACCCCTGAGCCCTTTGAGTCATCTTGCAACAGAACCCACCATTAATTCTTCTGCAACACACTATGACCTGATTATATGGGTGCCTCTCCATAAGGTTGGAGTTTGAATTCATTTTCTATTGTTGCAAATCAGTATGACAAACTCAGTGGCTTAAAATAGTGCCCACTTATTATTTCATAGTTCTTAAGTAAAAAACCCAGGCACACTGACTAGGTGTTCCACTCAGGTTTTCACCAGGCTAACATCAAGGTGTCAGCCAGGCTGTGTTCTCTGCTGGAGCTTGGTGCCTTCCTCCAAGCTCACTTGCAGCTCCTTGCAGGTGTGGGGCTGAGTTCCTAGTTTCATTACAGGCTGCTCACCATCCATGCCATATGGTCCTCTGTCTTCAAAGCCAGCAATGGAGACTCATCTTTATGTCATATCCCTGTCATGTTTCAAATCTGTTTTACTAGGAAGAGCCCAATCTCTTTTGAGGGTTACCTGATTAGGTGAGGCCCACCAAGAATGGTCGCCCTCCCCACCACCGCTACATCCTCCCACCACTACCTCCTTTGTTAAACTCTCAGACTCTGGGCCAGTATTTCCCTGTCCTAATCACATGAGGGCCAGGTTCCAGTATCTTTGTATGACTAAATTGCTAACTCTGCCATATAACATAATCTTATCATGAGTTGACAATTTCATTATAGTCACAAGTCCCAGGGATCATACATGGTGTATATCGGGGGGCTGGAATCTTTCGGGGGGAGGGGCATCTTAGAATTGTGAATTATTATGTATTACTGAGGTGCATTTGTTCTGCGGAGTCTTGCATGGGTGAGGAAAATTTCCTGCCGGTGAAGAATCTTCCTAAGGGTAAGGTCATTTACCCAGATAAAGACTGGATTCCTTAGACCGGAAACAGGAATTGGGAGACTGTGATTGAGATAGATGGAAGAGCCAAAGTGGGCTCCTTTTCTTGGTCTTTACTTTGAGAAAGTTGAATGCCTAGGAGTTCACTCCTGGGTAGTGTTGGTTAGAGATAATCACCTGTATTGGCACAGACTGGGATCTGGACAAAAGGGGATCCTTGAGGTACATCACAAGCTAAGGATGAGTGATCTCTATTTTATAAGCCAGAAATAGATAAGGTATTGCCTTTTTTCTCTTTTGCTCTGTCCTTGCCTTGAAAGTCTTTTTGAACATTCCAGCTATGCAGCCAATTATAAGAGAAGATAATACATGGGCCCTTGGTAAAGGAAAACCAGCAATTCCTTGAACCTAACTAGGTGGTAGCAGAAATTTTCAGGAGAGTGTGAACCCTAGAGAGAGAGAGACCAGGATTGGCACTGAGTGGCACAGCCTTTTTTTCTGACCAGCGTGATCTCTGCCCATATTTGACCAAGGAATTCTGAGTTCCATGTTATTAAAGAAAGTAGAGTTCCCAGACACAGTCATACAGCTTAATATGCATTTGTGGAAAAGGTAAAGTAACTGATGGATTGTACATGATTTTCTGCCACCTGCTCTTCCCTTCCACACACCATGATAGTCAGTTGCAAGTCACCAGATTTGACATCTATTCAGTGGCTTTAAAGTGACCCATTGTATTGATCATATTTTTGTGTGTGTGTGTATGTGTGTTGTATTTCTGATGCTGGACATCCTGGGCCTTGTTGACTTGGAGGAACTGCCCCTCCCAGGGCTAGCCAATTCCTAGAGACAGTAAAGGACTTACCACTGAGTGCACCTTTCACATGCAAACCAGCCAATTCACAACCCATTACACCACCACCACCACCACCACCACCACCATCACCTCTGCCTCCCACCACTACCTCCTTTATTAACTCTCACACTCCAGGTCACTATTTCTCTGTCTTAATCACAAGAGGACCAAGTTCCAGGCATCTAGAAACACTCTATACACCCCAGAATCCACTGAAATTATTCAATCCAGCCAATCCTAAACCTGATTACCTAGCCTTGCCCAAGTCCTTCCTGCACAAACCACACAAAAAACTCTTGCCCATATTTTTCTTCTGCTCTTCCTGCTTCCTGACTGGCCCTGTGCTTCTCTATGTGGCCCTGCATGGCATGTGTGCCCCATCTTTTTGGGAACTATAAGAAACTATCTCTTCATTGATTGTTATCTCCTGATCTGTTGGCCTTACTATTCCTGAATGATAACAAAACCCACATTTTAAAACATCAGCTTCCAGATGCGTTGCAGATTCCCTGGTCCCAGAGACTTTTTTCTGGAGGGTACCATTACAATTTCCCCCCATAAAAGGCATCTTTGTAGGAAGTTATCCCCAGTGGTGTGAACAGCATGAATTCTAGATACTTTCTCCACTGGCTACTTCTTTGGCCCAGAGAGTAGGACAAAAGTCAGTTGGAAAGTTATTGCATAAATTTGTGTAATTTCAACCCATTCTGAAGCAGGAGGTCAGGGACATTTTCTAATATCACACTTTTCTCCAGTACATGTTGCACCATGCGCTCTGGGATCTGCCTTTATTTCCATTGGCTTCCCATCAATCTTATCAGCATCTCCAACTTGGGTCACTTGCCAGAACACTTTTCAGTCGAATGTAAAATCCAACGAAGCCCCCTAAGAATATTTTTCATTTGTTGATTTTTTAAATGAACTGTGATTAAAATGATCTCAAGTAAAACATTTTATATCATATATAAGTATATTTGCACAGATTATAAAATTTATTTCTAACATAAAAATTCAATAATATCGGTAGTATATCAAGATAAATTTTTACTTTCTCCCAGTTAATATGGCACGTGCCCTCGGGTCACTGTAAATTAATTGTGTAAGGAAAATCATTATTTGTTGATGAATATATTACTAAAGGGTGTATTATATTTTGTTTGTTTGGGATAAAATACATTTTATATTGAAGATTGAAATTGAACTACTTATACTATATAATAAAAGGCTAATATGCAAATTATCCCCTTGATGGGGAGTTCAACCTGGAGTTTGACCAGGGGGAGGGGCCAGCTGACCAACTGCCCACAGCCCCTCCCCCCGGCTGGCTGGCCTGATCACCCCGATCAGGGCTGGCCAACTGGATGCCATCCATGCATGATTTTGTGCACCGGGTCTCTAGTAGCTTTATAATAGAAATGAAAGTCTTTTTTATTATCTGATATTTAGAACTCTTTAATTTTGCACTTAAAAATTATGATGTTTATTTAAAAAACCACATACCAATTTTCATGGTTTGTCTCTAGTAGATGAGAAAAGCATTATACAATGAGTAGTAAGTGCAAAGCTGAATTGGATATAATAACCAGTATCTTCTCCTTCCACATTGCCTTGTGAGGTCCTTGTGCTGCAGAAGAATTTTTATTAGAGCAATATTATTTACTGACCTGGTGATAATCATCTGGAGGCAATTTTTGAGGATTATTTTCACTTTTATGCTCCCCACTAATCTCTTGTGTTTTGAAACCTTTGTTCCTTATGATTCCTCCTCAAACCAACAGTCCATAAACTTTGTATGACTAAAAACCAAAACAATTTTAAAACCAAGTGATAATTTTAAGCATGGTCACTGACCTCTACTAATTACCATGCACACTCACTGCCTTTTCCTTTTTAAGGGAATAAAAGCCATACTTCATTTGAGAATTGTTTTTAATGAAACTTTAAATAGATCCCATAACACTTTTAAAGACTTGATCTCTTGGCACACCTTCCTGATCACCTGGAGGGGTCTGTGGTTCACCTATTGGAAAATGCTAATCAATGAGCTAAAGTTTGAGCTACTTAACAGGCATCTGAGACCCTCCTGCTCTGGCCCTTGGTGAGCTCTCCAGTCAAATGTTCATTTGCTCCCCAAATACCCTGCTTACAGTTCCCAGAACATACCCTGATACGTGCACACAGGGAATTCGAATAAGCATAAACATTCCAAGGACAGTGAGGTAAAATTGGGTAGATATGTTATTTTGGACAAAGGAGAAAGGGGGTAGGGTTGGGGTCTGGGATTTCAAAAGTGAGAATGGGTGGTTTACAGGTAATTGGGGAAGAGCAGAACCCACGTGGCAGGTAAGTTTTTGCTAGGCCACTAGGAAAATCTCTCTCCTTTCCCAAATCCAGTCCCAGGGAGATGGTGTAAGATGGTTGCAGCACAGACAGGCGCCCACTGTGGACCACACTTTGCCAAGTGAACTCTGCCTCTTGCACTTTGATAGAAATTGTTCTGTTTTGACTGTGACATGAGGAAGCCTGCATACAAAAGCTGAAGTCTTTTATTTTACCGTAAGTGTCAAATGTTCTGAGTGAGCTGTGATTGCCAAACACATGAATTATTTCATCATTGTTTTCCAATCTGTGCTTTTGATCCAATGATGCCATTTTTGGAAGTCTACCCTAAGGAAATACCAGTCAGACAAAACATCCAAGCAATTTCCCAAACGAAGATGTTCGGCATGGCAATATTGAGTAGCAGAAAAAAATACAAGTTATACAAGTTTGGGAAATTATAGGAATGATAGCGTTATAATAACCAGGTGGGGCATGGGACTTTGGAACCCAAGGAATATAATTCCTCATAAATAAAATATTGTACCACACCTCTTTCCCCCATGGGGGCTCCTGAAAGTGCTCATTTCAGAGGCGCCCCAAGAACCCCGCTCCCAGGAGCAATGGAGGAATCCTACTCTGTACTCCTCAGGTAGCAGAATTGCAATGATACGGTACACAGCCTAAAGAGGTAAACAAATGTAAATATTAGCCACACATAGACGTATACAGAAAACAGTAATATCTGAAAGTCCAGCGAAATAATTTTTAATATATTTTTTATTGATTTCAGAGAGGAAGGAAGAGGGAGAGAGAGATACAAACATCAATGATGAAAGAGAATCATTAATCGGCTGCCTCCTGCACGCCCCCTACTGGAGGTCAAGCCCACAACCCGGGCATGTGCCCTTGACTGGAATCGAACCCGGGACCCTTCAGTCCACAGACCGACCCTCTATCCGCTAAGCCAAACCAGCTAGGGCTCCAGAGAAATTTTTAATTTATTATTACAATAAAGTTAAATCGATATTAGGTACAAAAGAATCGAGAGACCACAAAGAAATTTAAAATTTCTCTGTGAGATGGATTGTAGGGTGAATGGAATTATTAACATTGTGGTGCTTGATATTGTAAAGTTGCTTGGTAATTTTAAAATTGGAAGGTGTTTGTTTGTTTGTTTGTTTTTTAAAGAGCCAAACCTGTCCTTAGGGGGACTAACTAAAACACACCTTTTAAAACACACTTGCCCAACCAGACACTAAACATCACATACCGTATGGTTCCAGTTACATAAAATGTTCAAAATAGGTAAATCCATAGAGACAGAATGCAGACTGATGGCTTCCAGGGGCTGGAGATAGGGGAAAACAGAAAATGCTCAGTGGGACAGGGTTTTGTTCGGGAGTGATGGGCATGTGTTGGAACGGGATAGAGGTGGTGGTTGCACCACACTGTCAATGTCCTACATGCTACTGAGCTTTTCACTTTAAAATGGTTAATTTTATGTATGAGAATTTCACCTCAAAACATTTAGAGACATGTTTTAAAATGACGTGTGCTTGGGCCTCACCCTAAGGGAGTTGATGACCCAGCGCGTGGGGGTTGGACAACGCTCTGTATTTTATGGTGTCCCAGGTGAGTTTGATGCTCAGCAAGGCTCAAAACCTGTCCGAGGTCTCCCCCAACCTGCCCGCTAATTTGCAGTCTGTGTGGAATAACTGTATAAAATCTGTAAAAATGCATACTCTCTATAAAATGCTGTGACATTACTGCAACGTGTAGTATTCGAGAAATTCAAATCGTTCAGCCCTGACTGGTGGTGGGCACAAGATGAGCACCTGTGATGACAGCCCCTCGGAAGGGTTAAGGGTGACAGATGGCACCAGGTGACCTCAGCTGGACTGTATTTGAGCATCCCACAAGGTCAATAGCATGGCTTCTGCTGCCTTAGTTCCCTCCCATTGTGTCAGTGCATGAATCCTTAGAAGTCTGTTGACCTCCACCAAACTGTAAAATACAGACCACTTTTTTTTAATGTCTTTAATTGGTTTTTACATAAAATGTTCGAAATAGGTAAGTACATAGAGACAGATTGCAGATCAATGGCCTCCAGGAGCTGGAGATAGGGGAAGACAGGGAGAAAATGCGTAGAGAGATCGGCTGACTCCTGCACGTCCCCTACTGGGGATCAAGCTCGAAACCTGGGCATGTGCCTTGACCAGGAATCGAACGGGCAACCTTTTGGTGCCTGGGATGACACCCAGCCAATCGAGCATCACTGGCCAGGGCAACGGACCAAAAAAATTGGAAGAACAGATTTAGTCTCTCTGCTGTCCTTGAAATTTCTTTTTATCTGGACCCCACTTCTACCACCAGAAGTAGTTTTTTTGAGGAGCAGATTTTTGAAGGAGCTGAGTAGCCTTCAATACATCTGAAGCTGTTCAAAGGTAACCAGTCAGTGAAACCTTCGATATGCCAAAGGCTCCAAAACATATGAAAGCATCACCCAGATTCACAATAGGTTCAAGGGGAATCCCCAAATGCAAGGAAGGGAAAGCCTTGTGCACGGGCCTCTACTACAGGCACATTCATTCTGTGCAGAGGTTATTAAACTGCCCAGAGAAAGCTCTCCTGTTTGCAAAGGTGTTTTGAAGACAAATGCAAATCGTTTGCTTGGTTATATTCAGTGAAAGAACACTTCTGGGATTCCACTGGGACATTAGGGCAAATTATTTTATGATCATCAGTTCTCCAACACGTCCCTGCAGGGGGAATAGATCTTTGCCAAAATTTAAACAGTACACACATGCACATTAGGATGAGGTTTTCACCCTTTGTTCTGAGAAATATGTAAAACGAGGGAGGAGAAAGTGGATCTAATACCTCACTTTTCCTTTCAGAGGTTTAATCACACGGGAGGTCTCGCATTTCATCAGGGTGTGAAATGCCTGATATTCCTCCTGGTTTCTTTTTTCTTCCTGCACAATGAATGCAAGTCCGAGAACGTGAATAAGGCCTTTGCCCACCACACACAGGCCCTCCTCCCACCCCCTGCCAGCCATCCCTGCTCTGACCTCCGGCCTCCCTCCGGGCCGCTGCACCACTTCTTTGCAAGTTACAGGTCCTGCGGCCCGCCGCCCCCGTCGCCCCCCTCGCTCTGCCCGGGGCCTCTGCACCGGCGACCGGGGAAGGGGGTTGGGGAGGGGGGTCTAGGGAAGGCGACAGCACAGAAAACCCTCCCATCCACCGCCTTCACCTCTGTCGCCGCCCTCACCTCCACCTCTGCCATCACCTCCGCCACCATCACCTCCACCCCTGGCCGCGCCGCGGGGTCGAGGCGGACCCAGCTCTCCAGGCCTCTGCAAGGCGCAGCACAGAGACCCCGATTTCTATGCACCCTGGAAAGGGTGATTAATTTAAAGTGAGTGGAGTCTGTTTCTTTAAGACAAGCTCATAAATCGTGAAAGATCACCACTTCTTTTCAAAAGCCTCTCCACGGTCTGAGTTTCCCTTCTGGGTCAGTAAAGTCATTGAAGCTTTAATGGCATGCCATGGCAGATTACACGATACAGCTGTCCCGGCACCGTGAAAATTAAGTTATGCCCCGTGTCAGCAAGGGGTTTTGCCCCTTTCTTTTCTCTCCCCTCCCCCACCCCTTTCTCTTTTTTTCTCCATTCCTTCCCACCCCTCTCCCTCTCCCGCACCCTCTCTGCTCCCTCGGTCCCTCTCCCTCTCCTCCTCCCTCCTGCCTGCCTCTCCTACAATTTCCCACTTGCTCTTTCGCTGTCCTCCTGGGAAGTGATCATCCCAGAAGAGGCAGAAGTTGGCCCACACGGGGCTGTGCTTTGAGCCCCAGCTATTGAGACACAGTAAATGGAGATGATGGGCCTTTCAGAAAAGAGCTATTAAAAAAGTGCCTTTTCTTCTCCACCTACCCCACCCCCACATCTTTTGCTTCCTCCTCTTTCCCGGCTTCTTCCTCCTCCTCCTCCCCTCCCTCCTGCCTAGGACCTGGGGAATCCCCCAACCTGATGCAGCAGCCCTGAACCCCAGCAGCACCCTCTCCTGTGTATAAATGCCTGTCTCCCTCCCCCTCCTGGTCCTAAGTCACCCCCTTCCTCTGCCCAGCCCGGGGGCTGGGAGCTGACCCTCCCAGGTCAAGAGCAGCAGTCAAGCCTTAGTTCCCTTCCTGAGTTAAACACTGGCCTGGCTGTGGCTACTGCTCTTTTCTCTTTGGGGGGAGAGGGGATAGAAATAGAGTTCCAGCAAATAAGGGCACCCACTCTCCATCTCTCCATGGTCCGCCACTGCGCAAACGTGACATGCATACACAACCTCATAATAACGCTCATGGCTCCTCAACATGTAGTAAATATTCCCACCCAGAGAGAAAGATAAAATTAAACTTCATTCAAATGTAGGCCTCTCTGATTAAAAAATATATACATGTATAAAGGCAATCTAAATAAAGAAAGCCACATTTTTTATTTGCATATTCTAGGAGATGGGAGAAATGTTTGCAATGTGAGAAATGAAACCCTTCCATCATGTTTCTTCATTGAGGTGAAAGGAAGAAATGAGCTGTTGGTTTTTATGAGGGTCTAGGGGTTATGGGTACTCCCTTCTTCCAATCTATCTATCTATCTATCTATCTATCTATCTATCTATCTATCCATCCATCTATCTATCTATCTATCTAAAAGCCTAAGCGACTGTTCGACCATTCAACTGTTCAACCGGTAGCTATGAGGTGCACTGACCACCAGGAGGCAGACACTCAACACACAGGCATAGAAACATGGAACAGATTGATGAATCTCAGAGGGAAGGCAGGAGTGGGGAGGGCAGTAAGAGATTAACCAAAGATCTTATATATATACTAGAGGCCTGGTACACAGATTTGTGCACCGGTGGGGGTCCCTCCGCCTGGCCTGTGGGGATTGGGATGAAACCAGCAGTCCAACATTCCCTGAGGGGTCCCAGATTGCGCGAGGGCAAAGCTGTGCACTGGGCCTCTGGTATGCATATAAGATCTTTGGTTACTCTCGCCCCCCCTTCCCTCCCCTCTTCCCTCTGAAATTCATCAGTCTGTTCTATGTTTCCATGCCTGTGCATTGAGCATCTGCCCCCTGGTGGTCAGTGCACGTCATAGCTACCAGTTGAATGGTTGAATGGTCAGTCACTTAGGCTTTTAGATAGATAGATAGTTGATAGATAGATAGATAGATAGATAGATAGATAGATTTCAGAGAGGGGGAGAGAGAGAGAGAGAGAGAGAGAGAGAGAGAGAGAGAAACATCAATGATAAGAGAGAATCATTGATCAGATGCCTCCTGCACACCCCCTACTGGGGATCAAGCCCACAACCCAGGCATGTGCCCGGACTGGGAATCAAACCATGACCTCCTGGTTCATAGGTCAACGCTCAACCACTGAGCCATGCCAGCGGGGCAGGGACTCCCTTTTTCAGAGGAACCCCCTCTGCCCACACAGAACTCCGCTCTCTCACTGTTCTTTTCATCACTTCGTTCACATTGAAGCAACTCTTTCCTGTTAAAGATCCATGAATTGAATGAAGCCACTCCAAGAGGTTGAGAGCAGTTGCAGAAGTGGAGGATGTGATCACTGTGCAATAGAAAAAGGCTTTGTAGAGACCCAACTGTGATGGTGACATTTAAAGCTGCCACATTTATATTATTCTTATTTGGAAATTAGATGCTTTTGAGAGAACATCTAAAACTAGAGCAAAGTTTGATTTTCTTAGTCTATGAGCCAATAGTTAGGAGCCTTAAATGAAGGTGATATTGCAAAGTGAGTTGGTATTTCTTGGAGGGCAGAGTGTGCCCCTGGATTGGGGAGCTCCCTGAAGCTCAGGCCCACAGATGGAGAAGTAGTAAGTGTGAATGAGGTCACCCTCCCTTTATCTAAGTTGTAGGGAGGCGGGCCCTGCACCGATGACCCTGCAGGAACCTCTCCTTCCCTAAAGAGCGAGCCCCTGAAGTCTTCACACAGCTTGTAAACTGGGTCTGAAGAGTTTCAAAGAGGAAACGAAAAGAAGTATGAAGCTTCGTAGGCAGGCCACCACTGTGGTGCTCTTGTGTACCTGAAAGGATTCTCACAGGGTTTTACTGATGCCTTTTTAGGTCATAGCACAATCTCAAATATGACGTTAACTTAAATATTCCAACCCACATGTCTTAGCAAAAGAAGACCCTGGGAGAAGGACAGGAGTACATGCTGTTTATTTGGGTGTGATCCCAGGGAGCAGTGGGCAAGGAGAATGAGACAAGAAAGGGAGAAGGATCAACATAAGTGTGAATCGTTAAGGTTGCCACTGTGGGCAACGCAGCTCAGTTCCACCTAGGCTTCGAGTGCTTCCTAGCATTCAGGGCCATTGACCCATTGGCTCCATCTTTCCCAGGGGTTGTTCTAGGCATGGGAATTGCCTGCTCTTCTGAGTAAGCCACCAGTGACTCAGAGGGGCCCAGAGCAAAAGTGGAGATGTGTGGAGTGAACTTGAGAAGAAGCATCAGGTATTGCACACCTGTTTGGAACAGAAGCTTCTTGTAAATGTGTCATTTCACATGGCTCCCAAGGGGAGGCGCTCTCTACACCTTAGAGATGAGGCTCAGTGACAAGGAGGGCTTTGCCCAAGGGACCTGCCCAGTAAGGGATGGGAGTGGAGTTTGGGCTCAGGAAAGCTTCTTCCACTCCACCCTAATGGTATTTCTACTCTGTTCTAGTTACCACTTGAGGGCTAGGGAACCAAGTCTCCCCTTTGCAATGATTCTGAAAGCGTACCCTCTATTAGTTGGGTTCCCCTCCCTAAGAAGCAAAGCCTGAGACATGTTTTAAGAACAGTAGTTGGTTTTCTGCATATGTGCGTGTGTTCATTGTGTGTGTGTGTGTGTGTGTGTGTGTGTGTGTGTGTGCGTGTGTGTGTGGGTGTGTGTGTGTTTGGAGGTGTAGGGAGGTGCATCAGGGGTGGGGAGGTGACACAAAGAAGAAAAGGCACCAAGTAAGATGCGCATTATTAAGCCAGATAATACTGCGGGCAACCTACCTGTAATGCCCCCGTAAAGCTCTGGGGATGGTATAAAACACGTACTGCAGAGTGATCCCAGCCAAGGTGCAGAGGAACTGCAATACTCATGCCCACATTTCTGTGTCATTGGTTAAGGGGGCACCTGGGAGGGACATCAATTCCCAGGCTCATTGTTGCAGGTGAAGTGTGGCCCCTGGCTGCAGGCTGGAGTGCTTCAACACGGAAGGGCCCGAAGCACCGAGGGGCAGTGGGATGAGCATTGACTGAGTTGGCTGCAATCTCTTGTGCATCTTGACCTTCTCAGAGAAGGAAGTGGCTCATGGGGAGCTCACTGTGATAACGTTCCCCAGGTGCTTCCCAGAATGCAAACCCAAGAGGCCATGTGCTCATTGCTGTTTGTTGATCCCCCTCTGGCTCGTCCACCCATTTGATGATTTTCGCTTCCCTCCATATTCTTGTTCTTAGCTAGCAAATTTCCCAAGGAATATTCTTTTTCACACATTACCTGTTACCTGCAAACTCCACCTGCCAGTTAATCCAAAAACACTGACAAATATATTTTTAAAAAAATCTAGCATATATTCGCTTAAGCTTGAGATGGCACGGGACAAGATGCAGCTGCAGATGCCACAGATGACAAATAGCCGTTACCCCTCTTAGGGCTCCTCTCCCAGATAGTGCCCTGATCGCATTTCAGGAGTCACAAAGCCCAGATTCTGAATGAACTCGATGCCATCTACCCATGATGGCACCCAGACTCCTCACACCCACGGGTTTTGTTCCGCAGAGTAGGTTATCCAGGTGTATTTGTGTAGTTCATGTCTTCACAAATAACCCTCTGTCATGATTGGAATCTGAGGACATAAAATATAATCTTTGGCCATAGCTGGTTTGGCTCAATGGATAGAGCGTCGGCCTGCGGACTGAAGGGTCCCAGGTTTGATTCCGGCCAAGGGCACATGCCTGGGTTGCGGGCTCGATCCCCAGTAGGGGGCGTGCAAGAGGCAGCCAATCAATGGTTCTTTCTCATCATTGATGTTTCTCTCTCTCCCTCTCCCCTCCTCTCTAAAATCAATAAAATACATTTAAAAATATATATATATATATAATCTTTGCTCTCTGGCAAGTGCCCACAGAAGAAAAGGGGAATAACTGCAGAGTAAGTGACAGCTAAGAGAAATTTAATCATTCTTCAAGGTGCCAATGATAAGAAAATAAAATCTAAGGCAGATTCTTTCAAAGACAATATTTGTTTTGGTGAAAAGGAACACAAAATCATCTCAGACAATGATTTTTTTAAGTTCCAAATATCAGTATCTATGAAGAAACTTGCCATTTCTATTCATTTCTCCTCCACATAAATGTTTCAAGCTCATTACCAAAATCCTTCTCTGTTATGAACTCAGTCATTTTTCTTAGTTTTCTTAGCCTTTACTGAAGGGCTGAGCTTCAAGCTTATTTTCCATGAGTCCTGTTTTCATTTTTATTTGCTGATCCCCACAGAAAAGGGGCAGCGTTTTGTCAGTAAAGTACAGCAACAGTGACAGCAAGGCTGGGTTATAAAGAACATTCTTTCCCTGATTTTGTTCCAATGCAAGTGCCGATACAATTTGATTAAAGTCGCTGTAAAAGATGCTGGGTATGTGGGAGGTAGGGAGAGGGAAAGGGTTTCAGAATTATTAATCCTGTATAGCTCTCAAGATGGGAAGAGTTGAACCCCATCTGGTATAAATGGATTAAAAATCTTTTCTCATTTCAAAGGTTTGATCTCAACAAGGGCTTGATTTGATGAAATCAAAGTGGCAGCTTGGATTTGAAAACTATTTAGAGTGGAACTTCCTAAAGTTTACATGTGAGGGAAGAATTGGCAGAGGTATAAATGTGGGGTGAGCATGTATTTATATGTGAGTTTCACTGGAGGTCTGTTTGCAGAGATGATGGCAAATAAAAAAATGTTGAGCGTGAGGGTATCAGGTAACTTGTGTAACAGAAGGATGCTCTTGAAATTCTTAGCTTAGAAGGAGTATCTAAGCTTAAAACAAAACAAAACAGAGTTTCCTTCTGCAAAAGTCATTTCAGATGTTATTTCCCTTGCTTCCACCTTATCCCACCCCTGGTACATATTCCCAGTCCCTTGAATTTCAAGTTACCTCCCCCTTAATTGTGTGCTATCATTAGTAACAAAGACCCCAACTAAGCACAGGAAAGAAAACAACAAAAACAAAAACATGGTCCAATGACACATGATAGATAGTAGAACACGAAAAGGGGCCCACATATGTGGTTTTTAACACCCAAATTCTTAAGTGTTGCACATAGTGTCTGCTTTAGAAAGGGAATTCACCTTCTTTCAACTGAGTTGGGACCATTATTAGTCTCAAGGATAATTTGCATCTCTGTTGTCTTTGGGATGATTCTGAGTAGTTTGGTATAGTCTCCCATCCCCCACCACTCCACACACAATGTTAACAGAAACTCTGGGAATTTCTATCTTTGACAATAGGCAACATCTTCACAGCACTGGCAATGGGAAAGGTATTGGGAAAAATCTGGTTCAATATAGTGCGTAAATTCTGGGATGATGCGGAAGACTGGCAGCATGGCAGAGGTGCATATGACACATGGTGAAGCAGAAAGCAGTGACCCAAACTGTCCCTGCTTCACAGAGTTAGCAAAGTGAGTGCAGAAATCACAGAGCAAGATTATTTTATGGGCATAAAAAATTCCCAAGAGCCCTGACCGGTTTGGCTCAATGAATAGAGCATCGGCCTGTGGACTGAAGGGTCCTAGGTTCGATTCCAGTCAAGGGCATGTACCTTGGTTGCGGGCACATCCCCAGTAGGGAGTGTGCGGGAGGCAGCTGATGGATGTTTCTCTCTCATCGATGTTTCTAACTCTCTATCCCTCTCCCTTCCTCTCTGTAAAAAAATCAATAAAATATATTTTTTTAAAAAATTCCCAAGATGTAAATGGAACACATTTTATAAACTGTCTTAGGCTTTAAGTTTACACTCAGTTCTATATCCACCTTAGTTATAAAGAGGTTTTTGAAAACATTAATCCACAACAAGGCGGGGGGGTGGAGGGGTGGGGGGAAGCATTTAAACTCCTCAGCATAATTTTATCCTAGCCGCACTTACAAGCCAGTCAACTCTTAGCTCTCCCTTCAATATTTGCTTTCCCCTATAATTATTTTACCACCAGCATATGGGACTATAACTATTGTACAACAGTTAAATTTAGAATTCCCTGCCTAAAGTAAAGTTATTAAAGGCATATAATTTGCTTTGTATTTCTGCTATAAGAAATTACCATAAATTACGTGGCTTAAAACAAGTCAAAACTATTCTTGTATGGTTCTGGAGATCAGAGATCTGAAATGAATCTCATGGAGCTAAAAACAAGATTCTATATTGGGGGGACATCTGAGGGAGATCCCCTTTCCTTGCCTTTTCCAGCTCCTAAAGCCTGCAAGCATTCCTTGGCTCATGGCCTTCTTCCATCTTCAAAGCCAGCATTGGATCATTCCAACCTCCTGCTCAAACGTTTCCTTTTCCTAGCACCACGTGGTATGCTTAGGTATAGGCTGTTTAGGCTGTAGTGTCAAAGTTAAGAATACGGACTGTAGGACTGGGCAGCCTGTGTTCAAATCCATCTCTAGCACTGATGTGCTGTGTGATCAAGAGCAAGTGACTTTATCTCTCTGCCCGTGGTCTTGTAAAATGGAATCACTGTGGTGCTGCCTCCACGGGGTTGTTACAAGAATAAAACGGTGTTAATAAAACACATACAAAACTTACAAACAGCAAAGTACAGGGGACTATGGGACCGATCTGGACTCTGAGGATGCACTGCTCAAACTTTCAGTGCTCAGAGGAGGGAGGGAAGGGGGACTGGAAGAGGGTGAAATGGGTGGAAGAGACAAAGGTGACCTGGTAAGAAAGAAGTGCAGGGCTTTGGTGACAGGACATGTGAACAAATAAGAAAGAGGTCTCTGAACATTCCTGATGGGCCTGCCTGGAGCATCCCGGTGTGTTATTGTCAGTATTTTTTTTTAAAACAATTTTATTGATTTTAGAGAGAGGAAGAGAGAGATACAAGCATGCAAACATTAATGATGAGAGAGAATCATTGACTGGCTGCCTCCTGCATGCCCCCCACTGGTAATTGAGCCTGAAGCCCGGGCATGTGCCCTTGACCGGAATCGACCCTTCAGTCCACAGCTGACATTCTATCCACTGAGCCAAGCCAGCTAGGGTTATTGTCAGTATTTGGTGTTAGTCATATGAAGTTGGGAAGGGGTGTGTGATATAAGGAAACACTGGGGATGTGCTCAGAGTTTTCCATCTAATTTAAACGTCGAGGGGATTGAGTTGAGAAGGTGACCCTGGAGGGAACACAGACAGGGCAGCCCTGGAGCTGTCCACGGGGTGAGGGTGGGGGGCAGCTGAAGTAACTCCAGTACATGAGATACACAGGTAGTCGAGCAACAAAAGTACTGGAGACTTACTACATGTAAGCCACAGTGAAATAACCAGCATTCGTGATCTGTGGTGGGAGCAGGCTGCGTGTGTGTGTGTGTGTGTGTGTGTGTGTGTGTGTGTGTGTGGTGAAAGACACATGTTCTTTACTCACCTGATGTAAAATGCACACATGATATCACTTTTATTAGGATGGGATGCCATACTATTTTTGTTTGTTTTGAAAAGACTATTTTTTAGTACAGTTTTAGATTTACAAAAAAAATTTTGAAATGACAGTAGAGAGAGTTCACCCAATATCCCCTACTATTAACATTTTACATATATATATTACATATGGTCTGTTTATTATAATCAGTGAACCAACATGGATAAATTATCCTTAACTAAAATCTAGTTGATTCAGGTTTCCTTAGATTTTGCCAAATGCCTCCTCTGTCCAGGATCCCATCTGGGATAGCTCGTTACACTTAGTCGTCATGGCTCCTCTGGCTCCTCATGGCTGTGACAGTCTCTCAGACTCCCCTTGCTTTTGAAGACCTTGCCAGCTTGAGGGAGTCCCGCTCTAGCATTCTACTTTTCAACATGATAAAAATATTATAACAACTAACCCTTGCTGGACATTCCCTATATGGCATGTCTTTGAATATTCTCAGTATTTTCTGTCACAGTATTTCCCGCGACACATTGAGCAAGAGAATGCAAAGCCAAGTTGGGGTAGGAGGTGGAGGACAGAGATAGATGTATATCTTAAAAACCCATCAATAAATGTCTTTCCTTCCCTGTGCTGCCTCCCTCTGTGGCTTCCAATTCTCGCTCCCCCCACGGGGGCAACTGAACAAAATTTTCTGAAACAGATTCACACCTTTGAAAGCTGGTCGATTGTCTGGCTGCTGATCTCATGCCTTGAGAAGCCTGCTTTTTGACTCTCCAAGCAGGTCATTCAAAACACAGGTTGTAACAAACAGTACTGTGTCAGATCCCTGAAAGCAGCTAGCTGTCTGAGGACTGATGCTGTGTCCCCAACTGCCCAGCCTCTTAGGGAGCGGTCACAGTTAAGCCAAACGTCTGACCATTTTTTCATCAGCGAACAGATAATCATTCAAAGGCCCCGGGCCAAAGCAACTTTCCTGAAAGGGCCTTATGAAATCATTTCTCTTTGCAAATCCATAAAACTCGCCTCGGACTCCTTATCAATGGGGAGCTTAGAGGGAGAGCAGAAGTCGTTAGATTATGATGTGCTGGTTTTAATGAAATTCCTCTCCTGCTGAGATGTTCCCTGCAGACTTTCCATATTTCAGCCTGGGAAAGGTTTGATGCTTTCCCGCGGGTGCCAAGAGTTAATTGAAAACATTTCAGGATAAATTCGGCTCGAGGGGCCAATGCTACCAGCCCCTCATTATTCTCAGCAATAACAGAGAAGTAATACAATTATTAATAGGCATGTTGTATCCTCTTAACGTGGGCGAGGGTTCAGGAACCGTGTCTTCGATATTCTTTCTAAAACCCCACACAAAACCCTGAAATAAGAGGCTGGGAGCTCAGGAGAAAAACAAGCGTTGCTGCTAAATTACACAGTTTGGCTCTTCCTGTTTGTCGTGGATGCGTGGTAGTAGATGATTGCTGCTTTCCCCCCAACATTCTATTTTCAAAACTGGCATTGGGTTTTGTGAAATACACCCTTATGGATATTAAAAGAAAACGCCTGTAAACACTGGCAAGGCAATTTATACAATTATGATTGTGTGAGGTTTTAAGACAGCATTCGCTGGGGGACTGGCATTTTGGCACCATCTATCAAAACTGAATTGGCTTTAAATTGAAACTGCGTACAGCCAATTTCACCCTCTGTCTGATATTGGACTGTCTCCTAAGCTTTATTGAATCACAGGGGAAACTAATATTTAGTAGTTGCTATGAAGAGAAAGTCTCATTTTCTTGACTTTTTAATGTGGTTTGAAATGTTCATTACGTTATTAACATTTTTCCATCTTGTTTGAAAACCTATGATCAAGTTTTGTTCTTGAAACTGAATCTCTCTGGTGCCCTGGAAGAAATGTTAGAATAACTAAGCACATGAGAAACACAGCTCTGTGCTGGGTGTTGCCTGTTAAAAGGAGCAATTAACGCCATCCAACCTACAGACCTTTCCTTCCTCTGAGGAGGAGTCACAAATGAAATGTGTAGGAAGGAATGGGAAAGTCACATGGAATATTTAGCAGTATTATTTTTCAGAGCAATACTATAACTTTAAATCTCTAATAGGACATATAAGTCATCCAATCATTGTATTATCACCTTTTTGTTCTCTAAAAATGCATGAGAGTTTCATATGCACACACAATTCATACATTTAAGATGTATCCTATATAATAAAAGGCTAATATGCAAATTGTCCCCTCGACCAGGAGTTTGACCAGGGGACAGGGCCAGCTGGTAAACCTCCCATGTCCCCTCTCCAGGGCTGGCCTGATTGGCCCCGATTGGGGCAGGCCAGCCAGACCCTGCCCGTGCATGAATTCGTGCACTGGGCCTCTAGTTGTTTAATATCAGTACATTCCCACTTTCTACAGAGGTATGAGAGAGAAAGTGGCAGTCTTTGCCAGAATCCTCATCTTCTCATCTGGTCTTGCTTTCTTGTTTGCCTTCCCTTCTCGAGTGAAGTTCAATGAGGGCAGAGACAGTTCCATCACTGCTTTTTTTCTCCTATGCCTACAAAGGTGCTGAACATTTACTGAATATGTGAATGAATTCTCTGACTCCTTCACCCTTGCCTTTACTTAGGGAAACAAACCAAATTAGAAATAATTTCCTACTTCATTAAACTATGGTGATGTGGTTTTTGTGGTGTGGGGTTCTACAATAAGATCGTTTCAAATTAAGATGCATAATAAGTACTTTGGGGGAGATTCTCTTAGATGTTGGCTAGAAAGGCAACTGCTTTCATACTGGGATTTAAGGACTTTCCTTAAAACTACACCAAAAGATACCTCCACTCCACCCAATAGACTTTGGATGAAATCCCACCATTTATTCAGCTCCTCTCGCTGGTCTTCAAACTGTGTTCACTAGAATCTCTGGAGATGCCAGTCAAAAATACAGATTCCCATTCCTCAGCCCTCAGAGATTCTGATTTAATAGGTATACATGCATTTTAAATCAGCACTCCAGACAATTCTTATGCACACAAAAGTCTGGAAAATACTCAATAAGCTTTGACACCTGTTACATTGAGGTGTTGTCATATACTATAATGTGATATTATTATACTAGAGGCCTGATGCACGAAGATTCATGCAAGAATGAGCCTTCCTTCTCCTGGCTGCCGGCACCGCCTTCACTCCAGCCCAGAGCCACCTTTCTGCCTTCCCACGCTGCCCAGAGGCCCAGAGCGGCTGGGGCGGTGCGGAACGCCTGCATCCCACCCTACCCCTGGCTGCTTGGCGCCTGTGTATGCAAATTAACCCACCATCTTTGTTGGGTTAATTTGCACACTCACTCCTGATTGGCTTGTGGGCATCACAAAGGTACGGTCAATTTGCATCTTTCTATTTTATTAGTGTAGATGACTAGAGGCCCAGTGCATTAAAATTCATGCCCTGGAGGGGGGCCCCCTCAGCCCGGTCTGCCCCCTCTCACAGTCCAGGAGACCTCAGGGGCGGGAGGCGTCCTGGCTATCAGGGAAAGGCGATGCCCCAACACACCTCTGCTGCTGCCACTGCTGGCAGTGCAAGCCTGGGCTGGCCCTGGTTACTTGATCCTCGGTGGCCCTGGGTGGCTGGGCAGCTGCCATCTGAGGCTAGCCTGAGCCTCAGGCCAGCCCTGGATGGCTGGGGGGCTGAGTGGCCTGGGGGCCTCCGGAGGCAGGCGCCCCAGCGGGGCTGAGGGGACTGGGTGCCACCATCTTGTGACTGTGGGTGCTGCCATCTTTGAGGGTGTGGCAGTCAATTATCATATTCCCTCCTTATTGGCTATGGGCGCCACCATCTTTGCAATGGTGTGAGGGTCAATTAGCATATTCCCTCTCTATTAGATAGAATATGATATTTACTTTAGGGCAAATAATCTTTCTTTAGAATGAAACCTAACTAAAGAATAGACCACAGTACCAGAATTCTCAACAGAAGAAGAAATTTAGCCACAATCCATTTAGCCAAACTCAACTTCTTTTCAAATCTCCTGTATTAGTTTGCTGGGACTGCCATAACAAAGTATCACAATTGAATGGCATAAGCAGCAGAAATTGTCCCAAGTTCTGGAAGCTAGAGGTTGAGATGATCAAGGTGTCGTCAGGGTTGCTTCCTTCTGGGCGCTGTGAGGAAGAATCTGTTCCATGCCTCTCCCCTAGCCTCGGTGGCTTCCTGGCCATCTCTGGCATTCATTGGCTTGTGGAAGCATCCCTATGATCCCTGCCTTTATCTTACATGTGTTCCCCCTGGGTGAATGTGACTGTGCCCCAGTTTCCCCTTTTTATAAGGACATGAGTGATATTAGTCCATCCCAATATGAATTCATTTTAACTTCACTAATCACATCTGTGCTGACCCTATTTCCAAATAAGTTTACATCCTGAGGTATTGGGGGTTAGGATTTCATCTCATGAACTTGGAAGGGAGGGATACATTTCAACAACAACATCTTCCCCCTATCCTGGCACCAGGGACACTTGAGCTAGATGGGCCCATGTCAGGCCCAGGACAGCGTGTCAGTCTAGGTGCACAGAACTGTCTCTGTGACAGCAGCCACATAAAGAGCAGAGTGGACAGTTCAATAGAGTCTGAACTGGTGGGTAAGAGGCATCACTGGGAAGTACAGCCAATGGAGCAGGAACAGGGAGAACAGAGGAGCAAAGGCTGGCTCTGAGGAGCTAAGGAGAAGGCCAGAGAAACTGCTGCTATTGGGGCATCGCAAAATTTCTATGTCCAGGAGCTAAGTGATGCCAATGACAAGGGACATGGGGAAACTTCTCTTGAAATTGTGCTAATCTGGCCAGCATGTCCTCATTTTTCATGTAACTCATATCAGCATTTATTTGCATGACTGAGAGGGGTTGATAGAACCATGGGAGTAGCTGCAGCACCCCTCCCCCATGCCATCTCTCCACTCTGCTATCTGATGCTGACCAGTGAATGTCGATGATGACGGTGATAATTATGACATGGTTCCATAGCATAGCTCCTGGTACATATGAGACACTTAATATATTTTGGTTGAATGAATAGCTTGAAAGAGCTAAAGCCTTACTTAAGACCAAACATGTTTGCTTCCTGAGAGAAACATTCTCACCGGTGACATCACAAACAAATTAAAGTCAGATGGCATGCCTGGAATGTGCCTAGTTGACAAAAAGAGTTTATTCCAAACGTAGACTTAGCTTGGCTTTATCTTGGCTCTGGTATGTTTTATAGAACCCGAAATGAAAAGGAATGCTTAAAATGAGCATCAGCAAGGGGGGCTAAATGTAGGAATCACACAAAGAATTGTCAGACTTTACCGCTAATGAAACCTACCTTTGCCACTCCTTCCAGTTTATATCAGAAGCTGGAGAAGTTCCAAGGGTCTGACCTATATCCAATATGACTCTATTCCTGGGGCTGGGGTAGTATGGTTTATGAGTCCAATAATGACAATGCACTTCACATGTAAATGAGCGTCTATGGTGCACAGGATGACTTCATGGGATGAGCTCACTTGGTTTGCATTTCCCCCTCTGCAGGCAGTAGAGTTTATATCATTGATTCCATTTTCCAGTGATAATAACAGCTGGCCATGTTCCTGGTCGTTAAAATATGGAATCTCCATTCCTGGTTCTGAAAAAAAAAAATGAAGCCCCAGGTTTTCCACTCAATTCCCAGGGCATCATTTTATTTCCTTATTTCCTCTAAATCTCATTTCTTGTCAGCCCATCCCCCACTCTGCACCTTGCATCTGTTTATCTCTACTCCAGCTCTGACCCGAGTGAGACAAAGCTCGAACCCTCACTCCCATCACGTAGAAAAATCAATAGCATAAATGAGGGGTAGCGGTATGGGGTATATTTTTATCTGCGTTTTACATATAATAGTGAAGAATTTTTATGTTAGTTCCATACGGCAGGTAATTTAAACTGAGTATTATATATTCCCTGTTCCCTTTAAGTATATCCACTATTTCTGTCACTGCAGGCCTCCATTTCTTGCCATGTTGCTGTGTCCTATCTTGTTCTCCTCTTTCTCCTCTCATTTCTAATTTTCCCACCGCACATTATACTTTGCTTCTCATAAAAAGCACTTGAATTGTCTTTTTATGTGCTTCAGTCAACCTTTTCATTCCGGAGCCTCCCTCCATGCTCCTACCCAACAACTTATCAAGGTTCTTCCTAAATAGACTGTCTCTGCCCTAAAAGGAACTTTCGTTCTAGCTAGGAAAATAAAGTTGCTGTTTTTACTTCCTTTATGTCCTAGCAATTCTCTAAGGTAGATCTTGTTTATTGCCTCTATTTTGCTGTTCTTCACAAAGAAACCAGTAATGTGTATTTTTAATTTTAAGTAAAGATAAATTGTAAAGAAAAATATCAATAAAAAAGCAGAAGAAACAGTTTGTATGATACAACATGGTAGAAGGAGGAAGGGCTTAGAAAATGTCACTTTTTTCTTTTGGAGGACAATATAGAGACTGATTAACTTCAGATAATGAGATAAAATAATAGTTATATATATGGACTAAACAAACATTAGAAAAAAACAGTAATGCAGTTTATAACTTCCAAACAATTGGGAGATTGGGGAGGTGGGATGGGAAAAAACACAGTAAGAACAACAATAAAACAGACATATTCCATCCAAGAAAGGCAATCCAAGTGGGATTTTTAAAAAGCATGGTAAATTTAACACATAAAGTAAGAAGGTAAAAATAAATCAGTAACCAGTGAATGTAAATATGTTTAAACTAGAGGCCCGGTGCATGAAATTTCATGCACTGGGGGTTCCTTCAGCCTGGCCTGCCCCCTCTCACAGTCCAGGAGCCCTCAGGTTCCGGAGCCTCCCTCCATGCTCCTACCCAACAACTTATCAAGGTTCTTCCTAAATAGACTGTCTCTGCCCTAAAAGGAACTTTCGTTCTAGCTAGGAAAATAAAGTTGCTGTTTTTACTTCCTTTATGTCCTAGCAATTCTCTAAGGTAGATCTTGTTTATTGCCTCTATTTTGCTGTTCTTCACAAAGAAACCAGTAATGTGTATTTTTAATTTTAAGTAAAGATAAATTGTAAAGAAAAATATCAATAAAAAAGCAGAAGAAACAGTTTGTATGATACAACATGGTAGAAGGAGGAAGGGCTTAGAAAATGTCACTTTTTTCTTTTGGAGGACAATATAGAGACTGATTAACTTCAGATAATGAGATAAAATAATAGTTATATATATGGACTAAACAAACATTAGAAAAAAACAGTAATGCAGTTTATAACTTCCAAACAATTGGGAGATTGGGGAGGTGGGATGGGAAAAAACACAGTAAGAACAACAATAAAACAGACATATTCCATCCAAGAAAGGCAATCCAAGTGGGATTTTTAAAAAGCATGGTAAATTTAACACATAAAGTAAGAAGGTAAAAATAAATCAGTAACCAGTGAATGTAAATATGTTTAAACTAGAGGCCCGGTGCATGAAATTTCATGCACTGGGGGTTCCTTCAGCCTGGCCTGCCCCCTCTCACAGTCCAGGAGCCCTCAGGGAATGTCCTACTGATGGCTTAGGCCTGCTCCCCGTGGGAGGCGACCGGGCTGACCATGGGAAGGCACTGCCCCCATCACCCCGCTCCTGCTGCTACTGCAGGCCGCTGCGCTGCCGGCCCTCGGCCATCGCTTCTTAGCACTGGCCATGCCCCCTGCCCACTGGTGGGTAGGGGGCGACCTGGGGCCAGGCCGGCTGGGGGAGGGGCTGTGGGAGGTTGAGGCACAGCAGGTCACACCCTGTCCAGCTTCTGCAGAGGTATGGCGGCAGGAGCAGGCCTGCGCCACTGCCTCTGTGGCTGCCTCTGCAGAAGGGGCAGCACTGGGACCTGGACTGCACAGCCCCCTCTCCTTCTGCCTCTGTGGAAGGGGCCCCGGTGCTGAACCTGCCTGCGGGACAGCCTCTCCCGCATTGCCTCTGAGAAAGGGGCGACAGCAGCAGTGCCTCTCCTGCTCCACGGTCCCTCAGCCCTCACAAGCCACTGTGGCTTTGTCCAGATGGACATCCGGAAGACATTCGGTCTAATTAGCATATTACCCTTTTATTAATATAGATTGCCTATGAAAAAATAAAAGCTCCATTAGAATAAAAAAAAATAGTGCCAATCAACCACTCAAATAAAACTCACCCTAGCTAACTGTATGTTCTTTAAAAAACTAAAATAAGAGAACACAAAAAGAATTTTAAAAAGGAGGAGATATATATGCACCCCTATGTTCATAGCAGCACAATTTACAATAGCTAAGATTTAGAAACAGCCTAAGTGTCCATCAGCAGATGAATGGTTTAAAAAACTGTGGTACATCTACACAATGGAACACTATGCTGCTGTAAAAAAGAAAGGACTCTTACCATTTGCAACAGCATGGATGGAACGAACTGGAAAGCATTATGCTAAGCGAAATAAGCCAGTTGGATAAAGATAAGTATCACATGATCTCATTCATTTGTGGAATATAATGAACAACATAAACTGATGAACAAAAATAGATCCAGAGACATAGAAGCATCGAATATAGACCATCAAACCTCAGAGGAAAGGCAGAAGAGGGTGGTGGTGGTGGTGGTGGTGGTGGTAAGAGATCAACCAAAGGACTTATATGCATGGACATAAATATAACCAATGGACACAGACAGTAGGGGGATGAGGGCCTGTGTTGGGGGATGGGAGTCAGCTGGGAGAGGTCAATGCGGGGAAAAGGAGACATATGTAATACTTTCAACAATAAAGACTTAAAAAAAAAAAAGAAGAGATATAAAAAGCTATGTCACCCCAAAGTAGTGTTAAAGGGTGTATTAAGTATATGAAACAATTTATAAAATAGAATGTATGTTTTGATTTACTTAAACGTATAGAAAATATTGAAAGGTTATATATAAAAATACCTAGATTATCTCTAGCTGATACTATTATGGGTGCTTTTATTCTCTTCTTTTTGATTAACTGTATCTTCTAAATTTTCAATGTATATGCATTCTCTGTAATAAGAAAAAGCAAAGAGAAGTTTATTTAAAAAATAAATAGCATGAATTAACAAAATAAAAACAGATGCAGCAACATTATTATGAGACAGAATAAAGGCAAAAGCTATTAGAAAGGTAAAGAGTTCTGTTTCATATTGTTTTAAGATATGTTTTACCATAAAGCTAAATGATCATGTAACTAACTGCATTTAACACTTACTTTCAAAATATATATGCAAAACCTAATAGAAATTTAAAAAAAGAATTGATAAATCAATTCTGATGATTCCACAGAATACATAGTAGGAGACTTTAAAACAACAGTAAAAGAGATATAGAGAATTAAGATAATTAAATTGATATACTGTTGTAAAGAACACTAACAAAATCAGATGTTACACCTTCCTTTTTTATGTACCTAAAATATATACAAAATTTGATCATAACAATATCCATAAATAAAATATGAAGTTACAAAAAAGCAGAAATTACTAGACTATATTCACTAATCATTTTGATTAAAATGAGAAAATATCACCTAAAAACTTAAAAACATAATCTAGACAATCTTGAGGTAAAAGAGCCACCCAAAATCAGAAGTATGTACTCTTTGGAAAATGAGCTACAATAAGAGAATAGCACATCAAAACCTGTGGGATGTGACCTAAAAGTTGCACAGAGGAAAAGTTGTATCTAGAAACAAATGTATTGGAAAACATGGAGATGAAAATAAATGAGCAGGAACCCAATAAAAGAACAACAAAAATAAAGGAGAATGAAGTCCATAGCAGTGCAGTAGAAAGAAACAACAAAAACCAGTTAATCTTAGCATGAATTTCATATTTTAAACTCAAAACATATTGTTTGAAAAGACTAATAATATAAACAAAACTTTATGAAAGAGAATATTTTATGCAATGTAATATTAATACTTTGAAAATCTAAATGAAATTTATTTTATTTTATAAAAATATAAATCACCAACAATAGCTCGATAAACTTAAAAGATATTTCCTTAATTTAATGAAGCATATACTAGAAACCTATACCAAGCATCACAGTAGAAACATTAGAAGTATTACCTTAGAGTCGGCATACAAGAAGAATGGCCACCTATTATCAGGTCCTCTTATTTAACATTGCACTGGCAATCCCAGCCAGGGCAATATGACATGAAAAGCAATGAAGAGGTATCAATATTCTAAATACTAGAAATAAAAAAAAAAATATATCAGTAGTTTTCCAATAGTGTGTACAGATCCTGGAATATCCTCAAGACAGATCAAAACTGTTTTCATTGTAATCGCAAGGAACTACTAGTATTTTCCTTCTGCATTGTGTTAACATTTCTTTGCACTGATGGAGCAAAAACAATGGTGGGTAAACTTAATGGTGACTTATCACAAATCAAGACAATTATACCAAATGCCCCAGTCATCGAACTCGTTGCTTCAATGCATTTATTTACACTACAAAAAGTTCGACAGTTTCACTTAGAATAACCTCAATGAAGCAACAAAAATGTATTTAAACTCTATCAGTGAGCATACATTTTTAAAATATTCTTCTATGTGATAAAATGGAAAGTACTCTTTAGGCATTCCTGCTGCATAAATGGTTTTCTCAAGGAAGAACTTTTGTGGTTGAGTTGTGAACTAGCCACTTCTTCCATGGAAGAACATTTTTACATGAAAAAATGACTGAAGGACAAATTATGTTTGGCAAACATTTTTTTTCAGAAAAAAAGCACAATTCAAGGAAAATGACATGATTTGTTGCCAGTAATAACATTTGATCTTCCATGCTAAAAATGAGAATTTTGGAAAACTTGTATCCTGTACTGTGAACTTGATATATTTCCAACAATTAGAGAATTAATATTGAGATCAGTGGTGATATTAACAAATGTTATTTATTTAGTATCATAAAATAAAATGTGTCAATATTTGTATTGTCTTCACAACTCAGTGACAGATATTTTTTAAAAGACCAGTGGATGGATGGCATTATAATATCAGGCATGGATTAAAGGACCATTAAAATAACAAGATAGACATGGATTTTAATATATAGATTATGAAATATTTATTGATATGGTTTCAGATTGTGCATCACAATTAATCTTTTTAAATCTACCACTTGTTGAATGTTGTTGCAAATCAAAGAATGTCCACAACTGTCTGAAAAGACTATTAAATTATTCCTGCCTTTTCTAACCACATATCTAAAGACATATACTATATAGAGAGTAGAATAAACACAGAAGCAGATATGAAAATCCAGCTGCCTTCTCACTAATAGACTTTTTCCTCAAAAATATATTATTTATGTTAACATGTAATAGGTTCACTATTTTTCTTTTTATTACATTTATTGAGGTGACATTGGTTAATAAGATTATATAGGTTTCAAGTGTACATTTTTATGGTACATGATCTTCATATTGCATTGTGTGACCAGGTTCACTATTTGTGAATAGAGGCAAGTCAGGTGATAATAGGCAAGGGCTCCATTTGACAATTTAAATGAAATATTAGTCCGTATTTTATTTCTATAGCTTACTGATGTTTATTTTTTAAATATTATGCAACATACAATTTCATGGTTACTTTACTCATTATAAATCATTTTTCTTCCAGAATATAATAGTACATTTTCATTTAGGCACATGTCAAGAATTAGGGCTCATTTCAGTTTCTGAAAATGCCATAACATTTTTTGGCTCGGCTCTTCTATTAGAACTTCACTAGAAGAAAACTGTACAATGAACTGACAAATGATGGGATTTACTTCTTCCACTTGTAAATACATAAAAATGGGATGCTTAGTCATAATCCCTGCACAGTAGCTTGCCAGCAGCTCGCTGCCGCCCTCCAGTAGCTCTCCGCCTGCTGCCCCACCCTCGTGTAGCTCCCCCGGCCCCCACCCATAGCTTGCTGCCCAGCCCCCTCCTGTAGCTCTCTGCTGCCCGCTTGTAGCTCGCTGCCCCACCCTCCTGCTGATCTGTGATCTGGTCATTAGGTAACAACCATTTGCATATTACATCTTTATTATATAGGATAAAGGTATATTTCCCCACACATATCGGTGAGGCATGAACACATCTGGAGAAATGAAAGATTAACAAAGAGCTGAATGAATAGCCGTGGACTAAGAAGAAGGTGTGGTCATTCTTTACTAGAGGGAGGATGGTCTTGTTACAGAACAGGAAGCGAGAGTCAGGAAAGAGGCTGCAGCATGGCCCACACGTTCTGCGGGCAGAAAGTTTCCCTTTTGGGTTCACTGCCGTGTCCTAGTGCTTAGCATGCCACTTGGCCCATAGTAAGTGCTCAATAAACATCATTTAAGTGAATGGATACATAAAAGATCTTTTGAGACCCTTCTTGCTCTAACATGTTTATGTTTTCATGATGTATTTGTCTGTCATATGATTTTTCAAATAGAACAGTTTTACAGTTTGAAATATCTTGGGGCTCCCAAACATATCACTTCTTTTTCATGAAAATTTGAGGTATACTGAGCAGATGAGGGAAAGGAGGGCGCACTCCTCTGAAGTGTGGGAAACGGGGCAGTGAGCACAGGTGCAGAACCTGCACCCTCTTCTTTCTAACGGTTTTGAGTAGTATTATTTAAAAACATTAACATTGTGAAAACAGGGTTATATATAGTTATTGATAAAATTTGGGAAACACATAAGGAAAAAATAATAATTACCCACAATGCCAGCATTGCTAACATTGTGACTTATTTCCCCCCTATCGATAAATGGTTAGAGAAAATCATTTGGATTTGGTCCAATATTTTTAAAAAAACCTGGGCTATTCAGGTTTTCTACATTTTGAAATTCAATCTAGTATGAAAGCAACGATCTCAGTATCTTGACACCAACCTAGATTCTATATTCACCAACTTACTCACTGAATAACCATGGTCAACTCATTTAAGCATCAGTTCTTTCATCTATAAAATGGTGATAATAAAAATAAGGTAAAGTTGCAATGATGAAATGATGCAATATACATTACATACTCGGCACTATGCAAGGCACACAGTAATCACTCAACAATACTAACTGTCATTACTTATTATTATTACAATTCTTTCGATACAATGACGTAATTTTGGTAATTTTTACTCTACTAGAGTTAATTGTAATTACAATCATGATTACTACTATTGGTATAATTAAGAATATTTTGGCCATTTTTATTTTCTTAGAAATCCGGTGCATTTGTCTTGGTCTTTAGGCTTAGTCATAATATTAGCCTCTTAAGCATTTTAATATTTAGGTTAAATTATGACCAGAACTTTTATTATTTTTTGCTCCTGCTCCTCCTCAGACCTCTCTGACATTCTGTGATCCCTGCTGGGGTTCCTTTTCTGGACATCTCCCCGTGCCCACTGCCCTTCTTTCTCTCAGCCCACTCTTTGGGAGTGTCACTCTCAGAGGTTTAACCATGACCACTATACAAGTCTGACATCTGCCCTAAACGTTAGGCCAGAGTTTGTTTCCTGAAGTGCACTGCCACCTGGATATGTTTGTATATCCTCAAACATAACTTGCCCTCCAACCTTTCTTCTTCTGGGACAGAATCTGACACCATTCACCCAACTGTCTGAGCTAGAAGCCCAGCAGTCATATTGGCCTCCCGCCTCCCTGAACACTTCATATTAGAACAACCACAGGGTCTTGAATCTGCCTTCTTCTCTGCCCACACTGCCACTCTTCTACTCAGTCCCTGGCCGCTGTCCACTGGAGCTGGTAGTAGCCTCCTAACTGTTCTCCAAGTCTCTGGTCTTCACTCCTTAAGATTATCAGATACTCAGTTCCAGAAGGTGAACCTCTGAAGCTTTCAGCTGGGAATTCCCAGAGGTTTCCTGTCATGTACGCTGAGCAGGGTAAAGTCAAGCCTTGAATGCCTAGCATGACATTCAAGGCTTCTATGACCCAATATTAACCCTGCTTTCAAACCCCACCCTTGCTACTTCCTACTTTATGCTTTGGTGGTAAGGAATGGCCACACACACACACACACACACACACACACACACACACACACACACACGACTGTTCCATTCCTAAGTTTTTCTCAAACCCAACGTTGGGGTAAATCATCCAGTTATACTCCTCCGTCCTTGCCATTTGATGTTGAAAGCATCTGTGTGTCTCCCATTTTGGCCACCAGTGAGTCCAGGGTAGTCAGTCACATTGGTTGCCACACACAGTTAGACCCTTACTAGATGCCTGTGGAACCAAAATGTTCTCTTTTTATCACACACACACCCCAAATCCTATCAACTACTCAGGGTTACAGATGAGTTTCAGTCATCACAAAAGCAGAAGTGACTGGTAACAGGTGACAGGGGTTAAAGCTGAAGGCCGGACTGGCGTTTTCATAAAAGAGATGTCTGTGAGAAAGGTCTCAAGCCTCACTGAAGTATTTCTTATGCTGGTGCCTAGAAACCCCTGATCAGTGATAAGATATACAATAGGAGTTAGTTGTGAGCTATGACTCCATTCTGGCATCAATGAACCCACAAATACCTTATAGAACTTATAAGATTTAAATATAGAAATTAAATTGGAAGAATAGATATTGATAACGGGAGAACATAAGGATGTCCATAAAGTCTGGAAACATAATATTCTTTTAGTTTTGGTTACAGATTGAAGATGCCCTTTATGACATTGTGTGTAGTCACCTGTTTGCGGATTTTAAGATGCATTCTGTTTGCTTAAGGAGCCTGTCAGAGCTACTTGCAGTAGACTAGTATCAACACTGTGGAGAGTAGCTGAGACCTTGATCCACATTATGAAATTGGACCCGTTGCACTACAAAATCAGCAACATATAGCTTTGACAAATGCCATGTCAAAAAAAATGTAGACGTTGGATTTTATTTTGGAACCCAAGCCCCCCAAATTAGGGAAAATCGTTTGTGCATCTCAGCAGCCCTTCTTGCTTCTGTTGCATGCGTATTACACACGGTTTGGAGGTGGCTCTCCAAAATATGAGCTGAAAGCTTCCTCGGAAAGCAAATCTTTCCCACATCCTTCCCTGCAGTTCCTCTTTAAGAGGTGTCAGCATGGCTGAAAGAATGAAGTGGCTGCACATTGTTCGGTAGTGCTATTATGTGCTTAACATTTCCATAACAAAAGTGCCACTCGACTTCTCCCCGATTAATGCAGCTCGAGGGCCCTTGTCGTCCTTTAATAAAACATTGTTGAAATCATTTATTTAGAGCCCCTGGTTACTAGTGGGAGAATGACCATCTTTGTGCCAAAATATAGTGTATACAGTCCACTATTTTGTAGTAGATCATTCTGTGATTTAAGAAATTGATTAAATGGATGCCTTAGAAGGTACTTATGCTAATAGCACATTACTTATGTCATTCAGATAGTCAAGGGTGAACCTTTTCAACTGTCCAGCAAGAGGCAAGTCCTCTTACGGAATACAGTAACGTCCAACTGTCCTTAACTCACGACGCAGGGAGACCCATGGAAACCCAGGCATTTGTAACGTGATGCTTCCCAACGACCTTGCGTTGGGAGACACGGGGTCAGCTGACAAGTGTTTCTGATGTTCCTTGTACAAGAGGTCAAAAAACAAATAATGTCTGCTTTTCTTTTCCTAGGCTTGAAAGGGATCCCTGAGGTTATGTGTGAGAACGTCCACAGTTGAAGCCAATAAGCTAATAATGCAAAGTCAAAGTTTAAAGCGGAGAGACTTTCAAATGCAGGGTTGGATGGCCCTGAAAGTTCTCCTGGCCTTTCCTCCCTCTTTTTAGTCTCTACTGCAGAGCATGGCTGGGATGGAGTCGGGGTGGGCACGCAGGGAGTGGTGAGGAAGGAAATGGTTTCTCTTGACTCTTCTAAGGAGATGGACTCCTGGTTCTGAGTCTTGTCTGCCCCATGCAGACCCTATTGGGGGCGCTGCAGCGCCTCCCAGCCGTGTCAGAGCGTGGGGGCCCCTTTAGTCTGTGGCAGGGGGTGTCAGGAGCTGCTTCCTTACTTTTGGACATTTGTAGGGGCCCTGTCCAAGCAAAGGGGGGTCCTGCTACTTAGTACAAGAATTTCATTCCCTCCAGCCATTTTTTTTCCACTTTACACACAGATATTGCTCACGTACATTGCTATATATTGTAAAACATAAACAGAGACCTTACGTTATGTCCATTGTGGTCCTATGCAAAAGCGTTGCTGCGTGCTTGGGTGAACAGGGAAGCCCGAACCTCCTCCTATGTACTGTATGGTCACTGTCAGTTCAATGAACTGCCCCCTTGTTCTCCACCATTGTCCCACACTCCCTTAAACATTTGTCACTGGAGTGTCTCCAAAGACAAATAAACTGTCACCGAGAAGGCAAACCTGCTAACTGGGAAAATGAGGACGACCGCCAGGACCCACGATTTTCCATGAAATCCGAAAGGAGTCGCTCTCACTCTGGGAGACTTCTGTGGGAAGCGGGGTGCTTTTCAAGAGTCCCCAGGAAAAGCCAGAGATACCCTTTCTCTCGGTAATGGTACTTCCAGGCATTCTCCATCTCGAATGTCCGAAATTCCAAAAGCCTCCCCAGAGAGCGTGAGATGTTACAGATGTCAACATCTGTAAAAATCCTTTCTGCCTAGGAGCAGATGGCAACCTACACTCTACAACCAAAGCGGAAGGTCCCAACATCTGAGTCACCTGGTCTGGAAGCCACCAGGTCTGCAGGGGGAAAGGAGGCTCCTAGGCTCCAGTGTAGAACTGTTTTAAGTTGAAATGGACCTCTGATCGATGTTCACTTTCTTCCAGGAAGAAAGCAGAAAAGCCTCGTGTCTTCTCTCCCCAAGAGCTAGCTGTGTTGATTTATTCCAGGCAGATGCTTTTGACAGGACCCTGTAAAATCAAGTCGTGAGTTTATTGTAGCAGTTAATTATCAGGCCTTTTCTAGTGCTAATGCCTTTTACTTCTAACTGGGGAAAACTGGGCCTTTTCCTGGGACAAAGACTTCACTTTTAGTCAAGAATGTGTTAAAAATAACATGAAATGGAGATGATTTAAACATATTTAAGAACAAACGCAGGAGTGTTGCTAACTTGACGTTTTGTAAAGAAAGCTGATTTCATTTACAAGTCTTTTGGCATACCCTTTGTTCATTCCCCAAAGAAACAAAGCTTTCAGCTTTGTTTTAACAATATGTTTACTCAACCATTCAGGTGACAGGGGTTCCAGCCACACACCACTCCTAGGCTTCCCACTACAACGACCTAAGACTTTCGGATGCCACCCGTATATGAATCTCTTGATTTTAGACCCAACAAGAAGCACCCAGAAGCCCTCCATAAAAGCTGGGGAAAGGGCCACTTAGAGGAAAAGAAACCTTGAAAGTAGGGGGTGGGAGTGGGTGGGAGGAAGTTGGGAGGGGGCGTGGCTTTGTTAATTACTTCAGGCAGCAGAGAAATCTGGTTATGTTTTCTCAGCACATGTTAATATCATATAAAGAGACACGAGATCTTGCTAATCTGTGGACCCCTCAGACAAAGTTTATTTGTGGTGACTTTTTAAACTCCTGACTTGCCTTCCAATCACCGCGTTTAAAATGAAAAGCTTTAAATAAACACCAGGAATAGAAGATAAATAAACTTTTTTTCCCCCTTGCAAGTGCCTAGCTTGGCGAGGTTCAGAGTCAAATCCCCAGAGGACAGAGCGCTCTCTTTTGTGTTAATGTTTAAAAGATTTTCCAATGCCGGAGTTTATTCCTACTGCAAACATTTCTATTTACAAGGTCAAGTGTATCAGCACTCGACACAGCTTAAGAGTGTAATTATTTATCTAAGGGCGTTTGAGTGTAGATCAGTAGCTCTGGCAGGAACCCAGCCTTCAGCCCACTGCTAAACAACTCCTCACAACAATATCACAAGTCCTGGTAATTGTTCCTCTCCCCAGTGTGTTTACTTTTGCTCGCCTGAATGTTTTGTAACAAAATTTTGTACGTTTTCACCCAAAGTGTGAAAATGACTTTGAAGGACTGAGTCTCACAGGTTTCCTAAGACCTATTGGTAACAGATGTTATTGGCATGTTTGATTGTAGGGGAATGTCTAGCAGTTAGGGAGGACACTCCTGGAAGGGGGTTAGGGGGACCCAGTGGAAATGGGCAGGGGGGAAGGAATGTGGGGTTATCCCCAAATTATGTAGGAGATAGGATTTTGTGAATTCCCTCCACAAACATAAAAACCAGTGGAGGCCAGTCAATTATATCTTTTTAGCTGCCTCATTTACAGATGTCTAATTGTTCATTAAATTAAAGGCAGAAATAATAGGCCTCATTTCTTGTCTTGTACTGCATTTTAATTTCAGTTGATGGTTGATAGATTCCCAGTGGCCCCTCCACACCCATTATTGGGTTAACCACAATGTAACTCCGGAAAGTAACTACACCATATTCATTATTTAAAACTCTTTACTGTTGTACACATTTTAATAAAACAAATAACCAAAAAAGGAAGAAAAAAAAAGAAATACACAAAGACATAGTTACTTAAAACATAAGAATTTTTTTTTAAAAAAAAACGATGTCTATAAAAATACAATGTTTAAGGCAGTTTGGAAATGCATTTATACATTTCTACAATGTCCATAAATTCTCTTGAAAATAAGAATGTTAACTTCAAATCTATAAAATACACTGTACATTTTAAGACTGTTCTAGATTAAGAGCACACTTCACAATGGACTGTGGGTTTGGATCCCTGATGACGAATGGTTTCTATACATTTCAGGGAGAACAGGTGTAATATGAATGCAGATTTAAAGTTTTTAATTTCTTTTTAAAAATAAATTATTTCTGAAGCATACAATTTATAAAAATTCTATATACAAAGTACAGCAACTGGTAACAAACCCCAGTTTTAATACACTTTATATAAGTACCAGGGTTTAGCACCCTGATAAAAGCAGAAGCAATATATGTTCTCTGCATATTTGTACATACAACTTCTTGATGTAAAGAACAAAAACGACAACAAAACAAACATCATAAAGGGGCTTTCATAGATGGCAGTGCAGAGCTCATTTAATACAAATTTGCATTGTTCGATATCACTAGCAACTCTTTAGATCAGCACTTTTTGACCCTTAATTATAAGAAATGTGCTAAGAGAGCAGAGTGGTGGAAATGAAATGAAGGTCAAGGGCTCCAAGTTACCCAAAACTAATTCAGGAATATTAACCCCTTCCCACCTCCCACCCCAAAACTGAGAATTCAGGGCGCAGGTACCAAGAGTAAACGAATGAAACAGGTAAGTGGGACTACTCTGATTATTTAAGATTGCAATGTCCTCACTGGTCACGATAAAAGTCGATCCCGGCCCTTCCCCCCACCCGTCACAGGAAAAATGCTCATGAACAAGACAACCTCTTGGCAAATATAAATCCCCGATGCGACCCCCCGCTCCAAGCCCAGTCCCTTGAAACTATTAAGGCCCCGCTGGTCAGCACCCTCTTTGGAGTCCAGGACTGTGGTTCTGCAACCTCCACCCCCCGCCCCCCCAGCCCGTTCCACATTGGGCGTCCAGAACGCTAGCCGCGCCGGCTTCTGCGTGGCAGACGTGTTGGGAGTTTCTGGAGCCTGGAATGAGGGGTAAGGGAATGTCCAAGGTGTAGATCAGTAGCTCTGGCAGGAACCCAGCCTTCAGCCCACTGCTAAACAACTCCTCACAACAATATCACAAGTCCTGGTAATTGTTCCTCTCCCCAGTGTGTTTACTTTTGCTCGCCTGAATGTTTTGTAACAAAATTTTGTACGTTTTCACCCAAAGTGTGAAAATGACTTTGAAGGACTGAGTCTCACAGGTTTCCTAAGACCTATTGGTAACAGATGTTATTGGCATGTTTGATTGTAGGGGAATGTCTAGCAGTTAGGGAGGACACTCCTGGAAGGGGGTTAGGGGGACCCAGTGGAAATGGGCAGGGGGGAAGGAATGTGGGGTTATCCCCAAATTATGTAGGAGATAGGATTTTGTGAATTCCCTCCACAAACATAAAAACCAGTGGAGGCCAGTCAATTATATCTTTTTAGCTGCCTCATTTACAGATGTCTAATTGTTCATTAAATTAAAGGCAGAAATAATAGGCCTCATTTCTTGTCTTGTACTGCATTTTAATTTCAGTTGATGGTTGATAGATTCCCAGTGGCCCCTCCACACCCATTATTGGGTTAACCACAATGTAACTCCGGAAAGTAACTACACCATATTCATTATTTAAAACTCTTTACTGTTGTACACATTTTAATAAAACAAATAACCAAAAAAGGAAGAAAAAAAAAGAAATACACAAAGACATAGTTACTTAAAACATAAGAATTTTTTTTTAAAAAAAAACGATGTCTATAAAAATACAATGTTTAAGGCAGTTTGGAAATGCATTTATACATTTCTACAATGTCCATAAATTCTCTTGAAAATAAGAATGTTAACTTCAAATCTATAAAATACACTGTACATTTTAAGACTGTTCTAGATTAAGAGCACACTTCACAATGGACTGTGGGTTTGGATCCCTGATGACGAATGGTTTCTATACATTTCAGGGAGAACAGGTGTAATATGAATGCAGATTTAAAGTTTTTAATTTCTTTTTAAAAATAAATTATTTCTGAAGCATACAATTTATAAAAATTCTATATACAAAGTACAGCAACTGGTAACAAACCCCAGTTTTAATACACTTTATATAAGTACCAGGGTTTAGCACCCTGATAAAAGCAGAAGCAATATATGTTCTCTGCATATTTGTACATACAACTTCTTGATGTAAAGAACAAAAACGACAACAAAACAAACATCATAAAGGGGCTTTCATAGATGGCAGTGCAGAGCTCATTTAATACAAATTTGCATTGTTCGATATCACTAGCAACTCTTTAGATCAGCACTTTTTGACCCTTAATTATAAGAAATGTGCTAAGAGAGCAGAGTGGTGGAAATGAAATGAAGGTCAAGGGCTCCAAGTTACCCAAAACTAATTCAGGAATATTAACCCCTTCCCACCTCCCACCCCAAAACTGAGAATTCAGGGCGCAGGTACCAAGAGTAAACGAATGAAACAGGTAAGTGGGACTACTCTGATTATTTAAGATTGCAATGTCCTCACTGGTCACGATAAAAGTCGATCCCGGCCCTTCCCCCCACCCGTCACAGGAAAAATGCTCATGAACAAGACAACCTCTTGGCAAATATAAATCCCCCATGCGACCCCCCGCTCCAAGCCCAGTCCCTTGAAACTATTAAGGCCCCGCTGGTCAGCACCCTCTTTGGAGTCCAGGACTGTGGTTCTGCAACCTCCACCCCCCGCCCCCCCCCAGCCCGTTCCACATCGGGCGTCCAGAACGCTAGCCGCGCCGGCTTCTGCGGGGCAGACGTGTTGGGAGTTTCTGGAGCCTGGAATGAGGGGTAAGGGAAGATGTCCAAGGAGTCGTGCTCGGAAGAGGAGACGGGGGAAAGTGCCAAAAGTTATGGTGGGGAGACCGGCTAGGTACAGTCAACTTTGCAAACGTTTTGGCAAGTATCCCCAACCATCCCTTCCGTCCCCAAGCTACAGGTGCCCTGGCACGGGCCCTCCCGCAGTCGATGGCGGGGGGCGCGAGGACTAAAACAGGAGCGGGAGCAGCAGCAGCAAGATGGAGGCCAACGGGGTCCAGGCGCCTCGGGG
>NW_005360124.1:520803-521087 GCF_000412655.1 Myotis brandtii | reverse complement strand
AGTAATCCTCGTCCTCGTATTCGTCCAGGCCCCCGTCCGAGCCGCTGTTGCCGGGGCCGTTCCCCAGCTCGCCGCCGAAGCACAGGCGGGCCATGTTCTCCTTGACCGACTCGCAGATGGGCCGCTCGAGGCCGTCGCACACGCAGTCGTTGAGCAGCGCCGCCTTGGGCACGGCCAGCATGTCCTCGATGACGCTGCGGCACTCGTCGGTGCAGCGCAGCCCGTTGAAGAGCTTGCCGCAGTAGGTCAGGTAGCGGCTGAGCGCCAGGTTGCAGCGGCTGTCG
>NW_005360124.1:519936-520137 GCF_000412655.1 Myotis brandtii | reverse complement strand
GGAGGGTGGAGGAGAGGAGGCGCGGGGAGCGGCGGACGCGGAGCCGGTGGAAAAGTTTGCCCCAGTCCTGCCAACTCCTTGCATGAGTGTTTTCATAAATCCCTGCGCGCCGCTGGCTGGTGCTCTGCTGCTCGCAGGTCGGTCTGGTTCCCGCTGCGGTGGGTTCCTGGAAAAGCACAGCCGCCCAGAGCCCCTCCGGTC
>NW_005360124.1:475165-519792 GCF_000412655.1 Myotis brandtii | reverse complement strand
GGTGAGGAGGAGCCCGGGGAGCGGATCCGCTGAGCCCGGCAGCGGACTCGCTCGCAGCGAGGCTTTAAATACAAAAGTGGGCCGGGAGCCCCCGCGTGGTGCCGCGGCGCCCCCTCATTATGCATGCATGGAAAAGCAAACAAACAAAAACATTAGCAACGCTCCTCCGGCTCGCCCGGCCCCGGCCCCGCGCGCTCCGAGCCTGCCCGCTTTCTCCTTTCTCCACTCTCTTTCGCCCTTTGCTCAGCCCCCTTTCCCGGCTTTTCGAGATGCTATTGGTCCTGCCTGTTGTTGTTGAAACTTTTTTTTCCCCTCCGAGCCGCTAGAGTGGGGTTGCGGAGTGGGGGAGGGCGGGGAGGGTGGTGGGCAGCTCACATTCAGGCTTTCAGGGCTTGAAAGGAAGGGCTTAAGGAGCCTGACAGAGGCCCGGGAGCTCCTCCTCCTCTTAAGGAGGCTCGGATATGGAGCCTCAGCTTGCGCTCAGAACCCGCGATCAGGGCTTAGGGGCAGCTGTTTGCAGCCGGCCACGGGCCTTTTTGTTTGGTTCTTTTAAACTTTATTGGGGGGCGAGGGGAGGGGAGGGTGGCATTAATTTCCCCTGAACCCCATCTGTGCCTTGGACCGGCTTCAGAATTCGATTTGTTTTTCGAGTTCCCCATCTTCAGGTCCTGATCATCACAGGCGGGAGACCAGAATTCATTGTGGGACTTTGAGACTTGAACGTTACGTAAACACACATAAGAAAGGGGCACACACTTCAGTTAGGGGGATACTGCTGAGATATGTACAGCCCCCTTCCCCCTCTTCCCAGCACGCGGTCCAAATTTGCCGATCCGGCAGGTTCGGCCGTGGAGCCGGGCATCGTTGTCAATTGCAAGACAAATGCAATCCACCAGATTAATATTTTAGAACTGTCAGTTACTAACACGATTGTGATGAGAAAATAATAGCATGAAAAATCTTTAGGGATGCTGAGCAGGACCTTCGGGCTGCAGTCACAGCACAAAGGAAGGGGATAAGCTGGTCCGTTCCCCAAGGTTTATACACAAGTGTCTATTTCAAGCCCTCGTTCTGTTTAAGAGGGAAGCTGCCCGGCGCGGGACTTTGCGAACTACCTTAACTGCGGCGCAACGCAGCCTTCGACCACCAGAGGCAGCGGGCGTCTGCGGCCTGTCAAAAACTGGCGCTTTTTTCCTCCCCTTTCCGTGGAAAGACTATCAACTCCATCTGTCACAAAAATTAAGGCTAAATCTCCTTTGCAGAAGCAGAGGGAGCTGGTCTCCAGCGCGCACAGAGTTCGGCTGCCCGCCTCTCCCCGGAGGCAAGTGAATCTAAACTGGCAAAAGCGAGAGCAGGGCCCCAGCCGACTTATCCGGCTGCAAGAGAGCCTCCTGTGCTGCGGAGGCTGCAGCGTTCCTCCCCGCGTTCCAGGTCTGCCTTAGGAAGTTGCACCCTCTGCAGTTCCCAAAACAATACCAAACAAAATGACCTGTAGAAGAACTTGAGGTAAAGCAGATCGTTTTGAGCTGACTTGAGTCAAAGGAAACACAATATCAATCTCGACTTTAAAAAGAAAAGAAAGGCGACAACTCTGTGGCCCATCTAAACAACCATTTTCCAGGCTCTGGAGTATTGTTGTTGTTGTTGTGTTATTTGGAGTTGTAATTTCAGTCTGGGAAGGATGGCTTGGACAAGTCCCACTCTTCTGTAACTTGGGTCCTGCATTTGTAAGTTTCAAGGCGAGACTAGACACTTGGAAAAGTTTTTTCATCTTCAATGCTCTGTGATTTTAGGCTCATAAAAAGGTCAACATTCAGTTGTATCACCCTAGCTGGTTTGGTTCCGTGTATAGAGCATGGGCCTATGGACTCCAGGGTCCCGGTTCAATCCTGGTCAAGGGCACATGCCTGGGTTGCGGGCTCAGTCCCCAGTAGGGGGCGTGCAGGAGGCAGCCAATCAATGATTCTCTCTTATCATTGATGTTTCTATCTCTCTCTTCCTCTCCTTTCCTCTCTGAAGTCAGTAAAAATATATATTTTTTTAAAAATTCAGCTGTATCTTTAAGCTGATGTGGGTCTCACACTTTAGTGAACATGAGAGGTGCCTGGTGACCTAGTTAAAACCCACCTGGAGTTCCTGATGCAGCAAGACTGGTGGGGTCAGAGAATCTGCTTTTCTAACAAGTTTTAAGGGGATGCTGCCACTGCCGCCACTGCTGCTGCTGCCGCTGCTTGCCTGGGACCAAACTTTGAGTACCATGGCTCCAGAGAGCCACATGTTTGTTTGTTTATAAAATTTGCCCCATTCTAACACAGCTCTCAGTGGGATTTAAGGGACTCCAGAGAGATTGTGTGCTTCAGGGACACCTAAATACCCCGGTCTCACAATATTTCAGACCTGCAGGGTATCTATCAGGTACCTGATACTGGCCTGAGAAGGAGGCTATGATGAGATGGGAGAATGGATGAGCCCCCTTCCCAGTGAGTCCCAGAAACCACAAGTCCCATCGTGCTTCCCATCCAGGTTTGCATCGATAGCCACCAAACCATCCCTCAGTACCCAGACACTAATCCCCATATTACTCTGTAAATCTCTTAAACTGACTTCATTCCCATCGTGAGCACCCTCCCTGCAAACCCACTTCCCCTGGAGTTCTCAATCTGTTCTCAGAAAAATCTCGCATGTCTTTACCCCGCTTTCTGAGCTGGATCTTCACATTCTTGCCCTAAATAAAACCCACTGCAAACTACAGAATGGGAGAAAATATTTGTAAACCATATATCTCATAAGGGATTGCTATCCACAATATATAAGGAACTTATACAACTAAATAGCAAAAAACAATCTCATTGAAAAATGGACAGAGGACTTGAATAGACATTTTTCCAAAGAAGGCATACAATGGCCAACAAATAACAGGAAAAGGTTCTCAACAGCATTAATCATCAGGGAAATGCCAATCAAAACCACAATGAAGTTATCACCATAGAGTTGTTAGAATGGCTGTCATTAAAAAAAAGAAGGAAAGAAAGAAATACTGGTGAAAATGTGGAGAAAAGGGAACGATGGTGCACTGATGGTGGGAATGTAAATTGGAAGTTACTGGAAAACAGTTTGGAGGTTCCTCAAAAATTAACATAGAACTACCATAGGATCTAGCAATTCCACTTCTGGGTATGTATCAAAAAGAGAGAAATCACTATCTTGAAGAAATATCTGCACTCTCGTGTTCATTGCAGCATTATTCACAATAGCCAAAATATGGAAACAACCTAAGGGTCCATTGATGGACAAAGAATAAATAAAATGTGATGATAGATAGATAGACAGACAGACACACAATGGAGTATTATTCAGCCATAAAAAGAAGGAAATCTTGCCAGTTGTGTTAACATGGGTGGCCCTCGGTAAGATAGATGGATAATTTCTATGGAAAGAAGACCTCCCACAATTGTGGAAGCTGGGGCAGCAGGTAGAGCAGTCTGTTGCTTCTGTGTTCTGATTTCCACGTGTATATATTTATTTGTTCAGTGAGCTTTGCAAACCTAACACCCCAAGAGCACTTCAGATTTCCTACCCCAAAAACCTGTTTGATCCCTGTGTTTCTGTGGTCGGTAGTCTCCAAAATTGGCCTCCATCAGTTTCCTCCCTCACTTTGTACCCATACCACTCAGATCAAGAGGCAGAGTCTAATTCCTTTTCCCTTAAATGTTCAGCAGGTCTTAGTGATTTTGACCTATCCTATCCTATATAATAAAAGCCTAATATGCTAACTGTCCAGTTGTCTGCTCAACCGATCAAAGCATACTATGCTAATGATATGCTAAGGCTGCTCAACCTCTTGCTATGCCGTGCACTGAAAACCAGGGGGCAGATGCTCCAACTGGTAGGTTAGCTTGCTGCTGGGGTCTGGCTGATCAGGACTGAGCAAGATGGGCCAGACACGCCCTGGAGCCCTCCAGTGGTCCCTCCCTGGCCCGATTGTGCACCGGTAGGGTCCCTCTGCCTGGCCTGCGCCCTCTCGCAATCCGAGACCCCTCAGGGGATGTTGGAGAACTGGTTTCAGCCAGATCCCTCAGACCAGGCGGAGGGACCCCACTGGTGCCCAAATTCGTGCACTGGGCCCCTAGTAGAATATAATGATAGTAACTGACATCCTGTGGCTTCCACGCTAGGTCACAAGAAGCCCTGCAGCTTCAACCTGGGCCTCTTGGTGTGTTTGCTCTGGAGAAGCCAGTCACCATGTAAGAAATCTGACAACCTTGAGACTGCCAGGTTTTGAGGAATACCAAGGAGAGGACACATGGAGAGAGAGAGAGAGAGAGAGAGAGAGAGAGAGAGAGAGAGAGAGAGAGAGAGAGAGATGCCTAGTTAGCTCCCAACTTTTACAACCTTGTGATTAAAGAAGACACCAGATATGTGAGTGAAGAAGTCATCTTGGATGTCCAACCAATGAAACCATCAGTTGACTACAACTCCAACTGGCATCTGAGAGAAAGCCCAACTCAGGGTCAGGGTCAAATAGGGTGAGGTGAGTGAGGACCTAGGTGTAACGTTTAAGGAAATATTCTCATAGTGGCATTGCAGGAACCTCAGGAGTGGGTGCCTTCTTAAGTTCTGTACTCTAGACACTTCACTCACCTGACCCTAGCTCTGGTTTTGCCCCATGCAACAGCAGTATAGCTTTCCCCAGTTAACTCAAAGAATCATGAGAAATAACAAAGAATGTTGTTTTAAGCCACTTAGTTTTTATAAAACTAGAAAATCACATACTCTTTTCATCATTTCAAAGTGCTTAGGTCAAATAGTCTTCCCTTTTCTGTCACATCACATATCCAACTGATGGACGATTATAAGACAGTCAATAAAATATTTTATTAATTGAATGAATGAAAAATCATTGGAATCATGAGAAATAACAAAGAATGTTGTTTTAAGCCACTTAGTTTTTATAAAACTAGAAAATCACATACTCTTTTCATCATTTCAAAGTGCTTAGGTCAAATAGTCTTCCCTTTTCTGTCACATCACATATCCAACTGATGGACGATTATAAGACAGTCAATAAAATATTTTATTAATTGAATGAATGAAAAATCAAAACTATTGCTTGTCTTCTACATCAGCCAACTCAGACCTAGTCCAAATAATTTATACTATGGAACAGAGAACAGAGACTCTGAGAGGCTAAAGAATATGGAAAAGTTCTGACGTTTTAAAATATAAAATGATATTCCCATGTTAATTTAGTTATGATGAATGATTAAACCAAAACCTTTGTCATATATTAACTTCACAAAGTTTATGGTTTAATCAGTGTGAAAAGTATGGTCTCTTAAAAGGATGATGCTGGCAAAGCTAACCATCCATTTAGAAGGAAATGTAAAAATAAATCCCAGATAAAAACTTAAATATAAAAAAAAAATCAAATAAGAAAATCTAGGCTATGATATATATAACCTAGAATTTACAAAGACTCTTATAACCAAGACTATAAAATCAGAAGATATGGAAGAACACCATATTTGACTATATAAGAAAATTACAAAGTTATATATGGAAAAAATATATGGAAGGTTATATATGGAAAATACACCAGAGACAATGTTAAAGACACACAGATCTGGCAGGCGACAGAGGTAGTAGATGACAGAAGACTAATTTTCCAATAAGCAAAGAGCTCTTATAAACGCACTAGAGGCCCAGTGCATGAAATTTGTGCACTCGGGAGAAGGTGTCCCTTGCCCAGCCTGCACCCTCTCCAATCTGGGACCCCTTGGGGGATGTCTGACTGCCAGTTTAGGGATCAGGCCTAAACCGGCAGTCGGACATCCCTCTCACAATCCGGGATGGCTGGCTCCTAACTGCTCACCTGCCTGCCTGATTGCCCCTAACCGCTTCTGCCTGCCAGTCTGATTACCCCCTAACAGCTCCCCTGCTGGCCTGATTAACACCTATCTGCTCTCCTGCCAGCCCAATCGCCCCCAACTACTGCCCTCCCCTGCTGGCCTGATGGCCCCCAACTGCCCTCCCCTGCTGGCCTGATCTCACCCCCAATTGCCCTCCCCTGCTGACCTGGTTGCTCCCAACTGCCCTCCCCTGCTGGCCTGATCTCACACCCCCAACTGCTCTCCCCTGCGGGCCTGATCTCTCCCCCAACTGCCCTTCCCTGCCATCCTGATCGCCCCTAACTGCCTCTGCCTGCCTGGTCACCCCTAACTTCCCACCCCTGCCGGCTTGATCTCCCCCCAATTTGCCCTCCTTTGCTGGCCAATTTGGTTCTGATTGGTCGGTTCGTATGCCAGTCAGCATCAAAAGCTCTGCCTCCTAGGCAGCCATTGGCTCCTCACATTTCACCCAGACTTGGTTCTGATTGGGTGGTTTCTATGCCATTCAGCATCTCTGGGCCTATCAATGAGGCCTGATCAGAAAGGCGGGGCTGATCAGCAGCCCTAGTAGAGGCCTGGAGAGAAATGGAGGCACGGCTGCTGGAGAGAAAGAGAGGCAAGTGCTGATTAATAGCTGCCACAGAGGCTACGGATCAGACCCTGCCTCTCTCTTCATGCCTCTCTCCAGGCCTGATTCGCAGCTCCCTCAGCAGTCAGTGCTGGATTACGCTAACTGCAGGTCTGACTTCCGTTTGGTCGAGACTCTGGTCGTGGGGGACCCAGGGTTTTTATATATTAGGATAAGAAAAGGGTAGTTTAAGAGACAATGGGGGAAAGATGTACATAGACAATACACAGAAGTGTAAATTAAAATGCTAACAAACAAGTGAAAAGATCTTTACATTAACTAGTAGTCAGGTGAAAGGAAATGAGAAAACAATGAGATCTCACTTTCGCACCCAATAGACTGCCTAAAATATTAATGCTATGAATATCCTACAGTCCCGATAGAAATAATTACTCTTTTCCCAAAAAAGTTCTTGGCAAAGTCCTGGGAACTCATTTGTCTGGGTTGTGTGAGGATGTTCCCTGAAGGGTACCAAGGCTGTCATCAGACGAAAAGGCATCCCCTGCACCAGGGATCCACCAGCCTGTGCTGTGGGTTGATGCTGGTCCATGCACTGTTCCTCAGTGGCCCATGAGAACATGGGAGTAAGCATTTGGATACTTTTATAGCAATTTGAAAGAGTAATTTTATGTCTGTTGAATCTAATGAAAATTTGTAGCCTCTATTTTGTAGTATCATTTAATTTTTCTAGTAATCTTCTTTTATTCTGTTTTACAAAAAAGTACCTATCTGTAATAGATGGAAACAGTATTTTGTCTTCCACCGCAGATAATTGGAGAAGCTCTGTGCTATGTATTTCTAATGGTTATTGTCTTTGATTTTAAAGGTAAATAAGTTGTTAGTTGTTTAAAGGTAAATAAGTTGTTAGAAACTTAAGGGTTCACCATGATGAGAAGATTACTGAAAATGTAAGAAGCAAACTGATGATTTTTCAGAGAATGTCGTTAGTAACTCCAGGATGCAAAATGATGGTACAACCTCGCTTTTACTGACATGCACAGGAGCAGACAGAGCAGCTGTTCTCCGAGGAGCAGAAAACGTGCCCTACACCATTGCTTGGGGACTCAGAGATCAAGATCCTGGCTGGGTTTCAACATCTAATAACAAGAGGAAATCCCACAAAATCAGTAGGAGCTCCAATTCTCAGGAAATTTGACTTTCATACTCTGTGCAAAAGAGATATTAATGGAACTGAGATTGAAAACCCAAACAGTCAAGTTCTGCAGAGACCATTTGAGGCACACAACCTGCTTCAACCTCTATGGCTTGTAGTTAGGAGAACCGTTTTCTACAAAGAGTAATTTTTTCCAAGTCAGAGCCTTGTACTCACTTGGACATTACACCTTAAGTTAACTGGGGCCACTTCTCCAATGGGTATTGTAGAATGTTTCAAAACCATGCCAGCCCTTGTTTTAAGACCTAGTGTTTCACTATTAAAATAAGAAACTTTTTTATAATTTTGTAAATCTGGATAAACTGTTCTCTAAATAAAAATAACATAATTTGTAGGAGGAGTTATGAATTATCTTAAAAATCTGGTTTGAAATATTTTTTTGTAGGGATCTATATAAAGACTGGATGCTTCCAAAAAGAAAAAAGAAAAGCTGTCACCAACACAAATATCTATCAACAAGTTAGGATTTATAAGTGTGTGGTTAATGCTTCTCAAACAATTTGAGGAAAACATATTAGAATTGCTTAAACCTTTATTGTTGAGAGTGTATAAATATCAAAGTTAATCTTGTGGGGGGGGGGAGTCTATGATCTTATTAACTGATAAAGATGAAAAGTTATCCAATTCTTTTTAATGGAATGTGTATCCTAAGACATTATCAAACACATCATTGTTCAAATTCTTCATACTTTTTATATATTTACACTTATCTGCTCATTTTTCATTAAATTTGATTCAGCTGAAACTAACAGATATTTACTGAGTACCTGCTATATGTACCAGGAAGCTGAAGCTTTTTTTTTTTTTTGTCTTCCAACTTTGTTTTTCTTTTTTGTTTTGTTTTGTTATTAATAGACTGCTGTTTTAAACGGCACTATTATGTTTTCAGAAAAGTTGAATGGAAAGCATAGAGTTTTCACATATCCTCTCTTGCTTCCACCTACATAATTTCCCTTATTATTTACATCTTTTATTAGGGAGATACATTTGTTATAATTAATGAACCAATATTGGTACATTATTATTAACTAAAGTCCATAGTTTACATTAGGGTTCACTCTTTGTGTTGTACATTCTGTGGGTTTTGAGAAATGTGTAATGTCATGTATTTGTTATTAGTGTCATACAGAATAGTTTGACTGCCCTGAAAATCCCTTAGATATATTATTTTAACCTAGAAGTTATCTTAAGTTGAATGTTTTCATTTCTGGCTTCATTACTTAATGTTTCCGCATTTAGTATATTTTTTGTCCTTTAAAATAATAAAGTGAGGCCATACATGACATTTAGATCTAAAAGTTGTACACATCCCCCCTGAATGATTAACCGTATATATTGATATAATTATTCATATAGCCGTTATCCATCTTAGAAACTTGCATGGAGCTCTCAGCTGGGTTGGTACTCTATCCCAGTGTTCTTCTGATTAGGGAAGCTGTGATATGTGGCCTTAGGTATAGCCCGGGCTTCGTGCAAGGGCACACATTTAATTACCAAAGTCCCTTTCACATATTTTTTGTGTTTTCCAATTTATTTCATTAAAATTTTTAAATTTATTTTTAAATAGGAAATACATGCATATACAGCTGACCCTTGAACAACGTGGGTTTGCACTGTGCAAGCCCAATTACACGTGACTTTTTTTCCAGTAAATAAGAACTCTACTATAAATGTACAGTTAATAACGTTCTTCTCTAGTTTACTTTATTGTAAGAAAACAATACTTAATAATGTAACATACAAAATATTTGTTAAGTGACTTTATGTTATTGGTAAGGCTTCTTGTTAACAGTAGGCTACTAGTAGTTAAATTTTTAGGAAGTAAAAATTATACATGAGACAACCCCTACCGTGTTGTTTGAGGGCCAACGATAGTAGAAAATGCACAAGTTTAAAAAAGTGCATGGTATCCAGAAAGCCTCCACTCGCCTGTGCATGCAGGAACCCACTTTCCTCCACACACTGTTATTGATTCATTGCATGCATTCCCAGATATATGCACATGTGTATATGTAGATAAAACAGTGACCTTGGTTTTTTCACTAAACAATGTATTTTTTGGACACTGTTCCCTATGACATCATAATGTGCTGACAAATTCCTTGCTTACCCTTTTTGATGAGTGCATGCTATTTCATTCATATATTATTTAACCAGATGGATGTTTAAATTCCACTCTTGCACTATTACAACATGGCAATGAATAACTGCACTTTTGCCATTTCGTAGGTACTGTAATACAGCTAGTGGATACACTTTTAAGTGGAATTACTGAGTCAAAAAGAAGGTACATTTTAAATTCTGATGGGTCAATTGTTCTATCTACCTACGAAAGGTCAATTGTTCTCCATAAAAGTTGTGCCTGTGCATAAAAATATTTGCTCCTCACAATATCACCAACACAACACGTTATTAAACTTTTGGATCTCTGCCAATCTGATAGATGAGAATTATATCTCATTGTAGCTTTAATTTTAATTTCTCTTATGTGTATGGCAGACATTATTATTTAAGTCTACAGAAAAATAATAAGGTAAAGATTGAAGACATTTTAGTTCAAGAAGGTTAAGTGATCCAACATGACCAACTAATAAGCGAGAACACCCAAAAAGTGTCTCCCAAGCTTGGCTTCCTTGGCCCTCACCCCACCTCGCTTCCATAGCACCCAGCTCAGTGCCAAGACAGCTGCTTAAATATTTGCCTTTCCTGACAGTTCTCCACACTTGATCAATAATTGTCAAAATAGTTGGAAAGAATGCCTTTTATTAAGGAAAATAAGACTTCTTACCAGAATAGCAAAATCAATGAACTCTGAAGAATCCTCCTCAAATCCCTTTAAAATAAGAACTACTTCCCCTGCTCCCCCAGATAGATTTAAAAAATCAAACCTTTAAAAAATATATATACCTTGACTGGAATCGAACCTGGGACCCTTCAGTCCACAGGCTGACGCTCTATCCACTGAGCAAACCAGCGAGGGCAATAGCAAAACTTTTTCTCTGAGTCACCAGTGAATGATTGACATAAAATGGGCTTCTAGTGGAGGTGAAAGTATCCTAGCTGAGACATAGTTGAGGAAGAAAACCTTACTCTTTGCTCACTGCTTTCCCACTCTGACAGTTCCCTCTCTGTATCTGACTTCAAACTCGGTCCTGTGGGAATCCTGAGAACCTTGTGATTTCTGAGCAGCCGTTGAAGACTTTGCTTCCATCCATGACGTACATACATACACACACACATACGTCATTGGTATTTGTTGTGTGTGGTCAGGTGGAGCCTTGTCCCGGGACTGTGCAATCTCCTGACCCAGCTGTCCAGGCAGTTTCCTGAGGATAGAAGATTAACTGCCCTGACCAGCAATTGTCTGAAGTCAGTGGTGGGCTTGGGGATACAAGGAAGGACAGAGCCATCTGGAGAGGAGATGGTTTCCTGTGGTCCATGGGCAGAGCAGTTTGTGGTAGTTCGACAATTATTAAACAAATCAACAAAATGACTAAATGAAGCAACTGTCTGGAATAGAAGTTATGTCAATCCTGAATTATGAATCCTTCATTCAACAGATACTGAGCACCTACTATGTGTCAGGGGGAAATGCCTCCATAAGACCTCATCATTGGTAGAAGAGTGGGGCCCATTTCTGGAACACTACAGATGCCCTTAGGCTCAGCCTTATGCTACAAACGAAAGAAGTGAACAGAATTGCTATTTTTTTCTTTTTGTTAATCCTCACCGGAGGATATTTTTCCATTGATTTTTAGAGAGAGTGGAAGGGAGGGGAGAGACACACAGAGCAAAACATCGCGTGGATTGGTTGGTTCGAGCCTGCAACCTAGGTATGTAGCCTTGACCGGAATCGAACGCAGGACCCTTCAGTCTGCAGGCCGACACTCTATCCACTGAGCCAAAATGGCTAGGGCTTGAATTGCTTTCCAATATTGTGCACTTCTCCTAGGTCCCAGGAAGGAAAACCTCTAAAATTCACACATCTTTTAAAAGCATCTGGGGAAAATATAAATGACAAGGGGGGAAAAGCATCCCTTTAAAAGCTGGTCAGCTACTTTTCTGCCAAGGGCTTGTCAAAATTGCTCCAGAGAAAGAAAAAAGAGAAACAAGTGCACATATACATTTTTAAAGTAGCTAGCAACCAAGACAACACCAATTATTTAACCACAGTAAAGAAACCAGCAGCCAAACCACACTGATTATTTAACCGCGTATCCAAGTGCTGAACACAGCCATAGCCAGCCCCGTTAATTTAATGTAAATATCCCACGTAACCGGCCCCAGGAGGCAAGAACTACAGCAAAGGACAGCTCCTCACCTTTCCTTGTCTTGGCTCCAGATGTCCCTGGAGCTGTGAAACTGGCTATAGTCCAACTAATATTTTCCTTCCCCCACTCCTTTTGCTATTTTTGTTTCTCTAAAAACTCAATTCGTTCTTATTCATCCCTTCCCTACTGATCTACTGGTTTCACATGCACACACAGACTCGGGGACACGTTTCATTTGGTAAAGTCTGTTCTTTTCCTCTTCATTGCCACCTTTTCTTTTCTTTCTTTTTCATTTTAAGCATCTGTCTTTCTCCTTTTTTTTCAACTTCAATGCTTTCATTCCAGTGTATTTGATTCCTGTTTATTTAATTTTTACTAATCATAATATGTAAAGTTTGTTCTCAGGGAATGTCTATCAGGAAAACCTGAACTTTCCCCTTTGCTATTTGCAGTTGCACAATATGTGAGTGGAATCGACAGTGTGTAGTGACTGGCTGGAAAGGATGAATAAAAGAAGGAGGAGAAGAGGACTTCAAGGTTTTGAGGCAGGCTATACCCCTTAACTCCAGACTTGTTTTTCTACTTTCTCATTTCCATATGGAAGTTCAATAGTCATTGTCAGTGTAGCATGTCAAACACAGAAGCCCAAATTTCAGTCTCCCTCAGACTTGCTTATTCCTCAACTTCTCCCATCTTAGCAAGCGACAGCTCTGTTTTCTTGGTTGCTTAGGACAAGACCTTAAAAGAGATTTTTGACTTTTCCATTTCTCTCACGGTCCTGTGAACAAATCTTTAGGGTAAGATTTACTTTCAAAATTGATCAGCGAACTTTCCATTTTCTACCACCTTCACCACTGCCATCCTGATCCAACCCAACATTATCTTTGACCTAAACTTTTACCGCAGCCTCCCGATTGGTCCCTGCCTCCACTCTTGCTTTTTATACTCGATTCAGATCACGTAACTTATCTGTGCCAAAGCCTTCAGTGGTTCCCAAGTTATTCCTTACAATGGCCCATAAGGTCCTACAGAATCTGGTTCTCTAGTATCTTATCTCATCTCTTCTCACTGACCCCGAAGTCTGCTCTGGCATCAGGCTGCCATGCTGGTGCATGTATTTGGCAAGCAAGCTCCTACTTCTGGCCCTTTACTCTTGCTGTACCCCCTGATGTTGGTGGACCTAAATTTCCTTCCCATTCCTCTCCTTCTCTATCGAGGCTTTGGCGTGCATAATGCTATTTCTTGCCTTGAATTCTAATCCTCCAGAAATCCACATGATGGATTATTATTATTATTCCAATCAGGTTAATGTCACATCTCCACAGAGGCCTTTCATGGCCATCCTACATGAAGTATCACAGTCAAGTAACTAATTATGACTCTTTATTTTTAATTCAGCCCTTCTGATTTGGCATATTATATGTTTGTCTATTATCTGTCACAAATAGAATGTAAAATGCTAAGAGAAGGGCATTTGTCTACTTTGTTCAGAGCTATATCCCCCTGGGTCTTGAAGAGAGGCCAGCACATAGAAAATTCTCACAATTCGTTGAATGAATTGCGAGACTGGATTTAAGGGCAACATAATTAATTGTAAAGAATGTGGACTCTTAAGCCAGGTAGGTTGGGTTTATATCTTGCTTCTGCTTCTTACTCAATAAGTAATCTCAGACAAGTTACTTTGCCTCTCCATGCCTCAGTTTTCCTATTATAGAATGCAAATAATAAGAACAATCTGTAGCATTTCATTTTATTTATTTTTAAATATTTTATTTCTTGATGAGAGAGAGAGAGAGAGAGAGAGAGAGAGAGAGAGAGATTTGTTGCTCCACTTATTTATGCATTCATTGTTTTATTGTTTTTCTGTATGAGAATGTAAAATGCTAAGAGAAGGGCATTTGTCTACTTTGTTCAGAGCTATATCCCCCTGGGTCTTGAAGAGAGGCCAGCACATAGAAAATTCTCACAATTCGTTGAATGAATTGCGAGACTGGATTTAAGGGCAACATAATTAATTGTAAAGAATGTGGACTCTTAAGCCAGGTAGGTTGGGTTTATATCTTGCTTCTGCTTCTTACTCAATAAGTAATCTCAGACAAGTTACTTTGCCTCTCCATGCCTCAGTTTTCCTATTATAGAATGCAAATAATAAGAACAATCTGTAGCATTTCATTTTATTTATTTTTAAATATTTTATTTCTTGATGAGAGAGAGAGAGAGAGAGAGAGAGAGAGAGAGAGAGATTTGTTGCTCCACTTATTTATGCATTCATTGTTTTATTGTTTGATTCCTGTATGTGCCCTCACTGGGGATTGAAAGTGCAACCTTGTGGTATTGGTGATGACACTCCAACTAACTGAGCTACCAGGCCAGAGCATTCTGTAGCATTTTTAAATCGTGGTCACAAATTCATTGGCACTCCTTCTATTAAAAGGAAGGACTGTGTCCCCTACCCTTGACTCTGAGCAGGCTATGACTGTTCTGATCAATAGAGTGTGATGGAAACAATGACCAAAGCTGGTCATACAAGGTGATCTAGCTTCTGCCTTCCTCATTGGAACACTTGCTCTTGAAGCCCAGAGCTGCCATGTAAGAAGTTCAAGGACTCTGAGGCTGTGTTTTGAGAGGCCACATGAGTAAGTGCCCCAATTCCAAGTTCCACTTAAATCCAGCCTTTAAATCATTTCAGGCCAGGTGTCAGATTTGAGGGAAGAAGCATCTAGGTAATTCCAGCCCCCAGATAGTTAGTCAGGCCACCTGCCGACTGGGAAGGTCTCAGACACTGTGGAGTAGAAACATGTCTTCTCCGTCTGACATCCTCTGCACTGTCTGATTTCCACAGAGTCTGTGAACACCGAAAAATCATTATTCTTTTATGCCATTAAGTTTAAACCAGTAAGTTGTGTAGCCATAGACAACTGGCACCCCATAGTAAGGGCTATTTTGAATACTAAAGTAGTTATTGTTTGTAAGATGCTTAGAACTAGGTCAGTGCCAGCTATGTAATAACTAGTCAAGATGTTAACTTTTTATATATATATGTTTTCATTGATTTCAGAGAGGAAGGAAGAGGGAGAGAGAGATAGAAACACCAATGATGAGAGAGAATCATTGATTGGCTGCCTCCTGCATGCCCCCTACTGGGGATGGAGCCCGCAACCCGAGCATGTGCCCCTGACTGGAATCAAACCGGGACCTTTCAGTCTGTAGTCCAACTCTCTATCCACCGAGCCAAACCAGCCAGGGCAAGATGTTAACTTTTATTGTTACTGTGATAAAAAGTTCTACTGATAAATACAGGGAATTCTGAGGTATTATTCAATAAAAATGCTCTTATCTAATCTTAAAACTTAATGAGAAAATTTGGAAGAGATTTAATGGGTTCATAAGTTGTACTCCCAAAAATCAATTTCTTTATGCCCTTGGATAGAGGCTGTACAGTGATTTTCTAATTGACTGATGGCTTGGAGTCGGATGTGGTAAAGCCAGCCCTGGGAGAACAAAGCCTTCAGCACTACAGTATGATTTCTCTGAGTGAGGGCCCAGGGTCTGGCTCACGCTCATGGTCCTCTGAGTGCCTAGCAACAGTGCGATGCCCAACGTGGACACCCCACAAATGTTTGCTTCACTGACTTGATTGATGCACTTGTGTTCACCGTCTTATATAAACTTTTTGGAAAACATTGCTTTATTTAGTATTTTCTCTACTTTTGCCTTTAAATCTGTAATATTTGCCGAGAAGTTGATTGGTAATTTCATAAAATGTAGACTGATGTTTATGGATTAAATGGTTAGTATTGTTAAGAATGTACAGCGCAGCGTAAACATGGCACTCTTGCACAATCCTTTCCTGGACTCGTGCTTTTTGAACTGAGTTCAAATCTAAACTGAGCCGAGGCCACACAGGGCGTTCAAGCAAAAAATGTGAATTTGGAATGCACTGAACCCTCTCGATTGGGGGAGATAGGCACTGGAGGAGGTAATTTTTAAGGACATGCTTTTCATTTCTGGTCACCTGGCAAGCCAATCTAAGAAAACATACTGCACCAACGTGAGTTTCAAGCCACACACATTGTCTAGATAGAAAAACAACTCCCTAAATCACATAGTGTTTTGGAAATTATTCGCTGAATATGTCAACATACCCTTCAAAGGAAAAGCAGTTGCCCAGTTTTTGGACTCTCCTCCTGCAGATTTCTCAAGTTTCGAAATAACAGAATCCTTGAAATAATTACTTGAATATGCATCACATTTTTTGATGGCCTATTGAATGCTTTGCTACAAAATAATTTAATGTGTCTAGTTTCGTGATGAGTGCTCCATGTGTGTGATAGAGCAGATAGGGGAAGGAAGAAATACCAGCAGGAGAAGCAGAGAGGCTAAAGACTAAGAAAGGGAGGGAAGAGAAATATTTAGATTTAAGAGGTAGAGAGTACAACACTAGCAACTAGGAATCTCCTTTGAAACTCATAGCCTGCAGATTGTTACTACAGCAAATATTAGTGCTTCCATGTCATTTATAGCCAGCACAGTATACCTACACATCCAAAGTGAAAAATATTTGGGACTGGCTTCTCTCAGTAACAATGAAGTCAGGGGCATTGGTAGTGATAATGACTTCCTATTCGATGACCCAGTTTGCAATGTTCCTGCAGGAGCTGTTATCTTAGTGGATCAGGATCACCACCTCCAGTGTCAATTGCCAGATAAGCAGCCTCGGGGAGCATTTTTGTCTCAAGCAAGGAAAGCACACATCAATGAACTGATTGGCTATTTTTACTGCAATTTCATTTTAATGGCTGGGCCAACATCGCTTTCATGGATTATCATTATTATTAGTGATTAATTTGAACTCAACATTCACTGTAGGAATCACTGGTTGAACATAAATTGTATGTTATACAGAGGACTCCGCTTACACGTTTACTGTGTGCCCTTAATTCTAACCTCATTCTTCCCATTTTTATTTTATTATTATTTTTAAAATATATTTTTATTGATTTCAGAGAGGAAGGGAGAGGGAGAGAGAGATAGAAACATCAATGGTGAGAGAGAATCATTGATTGGCTGCCTCCTGCACACCCCACACTGGGGATCGAGCCCGCAACCCGGACATGTGCCCTTGGCCAGAATCAAATCTGGGACCCTTCAGTCCTCAGGCCAGCGCTCTATCCACTGAGCAAAACTGGCCAGGGCCAATCTTCCCATTTTTAAAGATGAAAGACTTGAATTGCCCAGTGCCACATGGCTAGTAAGCAAAGGAACTGGGATTTGGAGCTAGATCTGACTCCCAGATCTTGCATCACCATATGTGACATTATCTGAATTGCTTACTCAGAGCAACTGGTACTGGGAACCTAGACTCCTGGGGCCTTAAATAATCCTTTGGTCTTTAGTCCCTAGCTTAACATTGCCCAATTGTTTCAGCCAACAGACCGAGCAGGTTAAGGAGTGGGCTGGCTTTGACATCAGCATGTTGAGACTGGCAACCCAACCCCAGCTCTGATATCATCCCGGTGAAGTCAGCCTGGCATGGCCCCTACTTGCCAACTGCCTTGGAATTGTGGTCTAGCCACAAGCCAGACACCATACATTCACAACTGGTAAAAAGGCTGGGCAAGATGGCTTGTGGGAAATATATCTTCTGTAGGCTGCTGGTTTCCCAGCCCTACCAACCTTTCTTGCCTAAAGAGAATGAATATTAAATAGTTAGTTGCCTTGGATTTCACGTCAGTGGAATGTAATTGGCTCAATTGATTTACCTAGATTCCAACAACATCACATGTGCAGTGATCCTTTTTGATTGTTTAGGCAAGAGTGGAGAAAAATAACTCAAAAATTATTGGTGCCATTTCAAATGCTCCTCTTCCCAATTTAGCCTGTAAGCGTGCTGGTGTCTTCTTTGCATCATCCTAGTATGTGTGTGTATATAGAAGTATACGTATGACATATAAAATGTATTGAACAATCAGAGTAGAATGTGTTTGCAACAACAAAACTTTTCCTTGAATTATTTCAGACTCAGTGTTAATATGAATTAAGCTAATGCTCCATCACTGTGCTAGACCTGAGCTCTCTGCTCCCAGATCCATTTCTTGCCTTTCTCCATCCTGCCCTGCTCTATATCTCTGGGAGGTTTACCCCCTGTGGCCTGTGTTGCCCAGGTTTCCCCATCAGTTGTCTTCCAGCAGGACTTGGCTAATGGGGGGCACTGCTGTGAGATAGTAGGGGAGTTAAAAAGGGAGAAGTCAGGGTACTTTCCCCTTCCCTCATTGCCTTGGGCAGCACCCCCCCCACCCCCCGCCCAAAAAGAACTGCGTCTTTCCCATGTATCCAGAACCCTCCTAAGCTGCCAGGATTCTCACTGCCTGCTGTGACCTTGACCTTGGACTCAGATAACACTGTGACCATTCAGCCTTGGAGAGGTAGCAACCCCTTGCTCTTGCCAATCTCAGGTTGGACCACCATGCTGGGTTCTGCTTCTCAGCTTCTATCATGTCCATAAAGAATTAAATGCCCTCTATTTTACATACCCAGAGTGGTTGGTTTCCCTGGTTGAACCCTGATAGATATAATTATATCATTTTTGTATCACTCAGAAGTTGTTTCATATATGTATAAATCGTCTTTGATATAAGATTTTGGTAAGATCTGGGGTTGGGGTGGGGGTCTTTCAACTCGGTAAGTGTTCAGTAAGTATGTACTATGCAGAAGCAAGTATATAGGTGAACATTTATTGATTGTTACACAGCCAGGGTCTTAAGAAGTTGAGAAGATCTACAAAATATTTTTTTTTCAGGCCAGTGGAATATAATTGATTCAGTCGATTTACTGCCTGCATATAATATGGAGACATTAGGAGATGGAAACATTAGTAGTGCTCCTGTTTGAGCAGTGCCAATGTCAGGGCATTTTCTGTGGTGGTGTCATCAGATTGCCTACTGGCATGTGTTGCCAGAGAGCAGGAACAATTCCAATCAAATAAATGATTATTTCTACTGATTCACTGAGCAGGAAGAGTTAGGATTCTATTCAGAAGGGTGGGTGAGCCACATGTTTCCTCCCACCTTCATTATAGGTAGACTGGAATTGAGCTAAATGAGCTACAGAAACTAAGAATGTTTCTGTAGCATCAGTCATTGGCCTACAAGGTCTGTGATGTCCATGCACCAGATAACAAATGCACTGGTAAGGATGAGGAAGATATGGAAGAAGGGAGACATGAGAGCAGCCTTTTGTAATTTTTTGTGACATTTAAATGAGCAAATAAGTCACTGGTAAAATCATTCCAAATAAACTGTGCTGATTGAATCGTTGTGCATGTTTTTATTTACTAAAGGACAAGTAGGCAAATACTTAATAAATCATGATATTTTGAGGAATGTCATTTTCAATTATTAAAATCATCTAATTTTGAATGGAGCTGAAAGTCAGAGCTGGGAATAACAAGCATCTTTACTCTTTCCTGATATGCCAGAATCTTGCTTTCTATTCAAACCTCTCCTTGTGTTACTTCAAAGCAGAAGAGGTTGTCCAATTTCAGTAGTGGGATCAGTGGAAGATGTAGGAACCCTAAGACAGTGTCAGAGAAGAGCATGAGGAGAAAAAAGTAAAGAGAAAAAGAAGAAGAGGGGAGGAAGGAGAGGGTAATGAAGGAGGAATAATGGATAAGGCCCTGGCCATTCAAGATGCTGTTGCCTGAGCTACTTCCTGCTTCTCTCCATTTTCTGTTTCTCTAGTTGCCTTAGGGATGGGAACCTCAGCCTTTCTTATTGCTTTGGCCCTGTGGGGACGGGTTGTGGGCTTTTCATTTGTTTTCATCTCTTTGCTCAAATAGGAGGTAAAGTTTCTTTTCTTCCCTCACCTATCTTTGTCCTTTTGTACTTTAGAGTGTACTTTTATTCTTAAAGTATTAAGTATAAAAGCCTACCTCACCTCCATTTTTCTTCTAGAGACCCAGCTAATCTTGTAAGCTAATTTATTGGCCACCAGTTGGATATGGGACTCAACCATTTCCAGCTCCCTTTTTGGTTTGCCTGAGTGAAAATACAATTCACCCCTTTCTTCCGCAACTGAAGAAGATGAAAATATATAATTTACTTAGTTTGTTAAAAAGCAGTGCCTGTGGACATCAAATTAATTTGGTTCAAATCAGGGGCAAAATTGAATATCGAGATTTAAAATAACAGTATGGAAGAAGTCACTTCTCTTCACTCCCTCCTCTACTTTTCTCTTTAAAGTAGTTCCTGAATTTGGAGTAGAAAATAATAGTTTTAAATGTTCTCTTTGTGAAGGAATTTGCCAATTATCTGGCAGATGTTCTTTCTTTTTATTCCTTATGCGTCATAGTTTCCTTTCCCTCCTTTTTTTTTTCCCCTTCTTTGGCTCTAGCTCTCCCTTTGTTCTCTTTTTCAAAGCAGTGAAGATAGGTTCAAGGAATGTGTAATGCTTATTTCCTTCCCCTGGAAACAAAGCTATGCCAAGTCTGGAGGCCCTGTGTTGATGAGAAGTTCTCTTACTTTAGTTATAACCTTGTCTAGAAATTTTTTTCTACCAATTTAGTGACTTTTGTATCCAAGAATTAATTTTATTAAGTGAGTTGCAACATTAAATTGTTTGTTTTGTTTTTATGACTCCACCTAAACCTTCAATCCCCCACTAAAATAATAAAATATTGAATCATGAGTACCCATATTTTTTTTTTCATGGGATTTAAAATAAAAATTTCCCTAATAGTTCTTGGAGGAATCAGAGAACTATCAAAATAACTCACAACCATGGTTAGGAATCAATATTTTCATCCTTGAAAGAAAAAAATACCCAAAGATTAATTTTCGAGATTTGTTGACCAGCATAATATTAAAATTGTCTGGTCATTTTGCATTCATCTTAGTCAAAATTTTGAGCCCCTGAGTTAATATCCATTTTTGAAATAAAATCATATGTCTTTGTGCTAGTTATTTCTTTTTCATAATTGAAAATTAACTCATATATGGATTTATTATTGATTTTTTTCTTTAAATAGCGACAATTCCATTCCTCCTACACAGTACATTAACAACAAACATCCTACCAATGAAGACGCAATTCTCAGTGACCTGTAGGTAGACCACCTAATGCATAGTAACTGGCTACACATTATGACTAAAATTGGGCCTCAGGCTGCTCATTCCAAGCTCTTGTTCCCTTCACTGAACTTCTAATCATCAGACACCCTTACCCACTCTCCTTGCTAGCTCTCTCCCCTGCTCTTTCCATACTAGCTTAAACAATAAATTGAGAAGAATGAGAGAAAAAAGCTACAGTGAGAAAATGTACAATTCATGTAAGACACTTTTTGATTCTTTAATTTTGTGGGACTCATTGAGCAAATGATTTGTTGCACAATCTGACTCCTGGTAAGACACAAATGGCCAACAGAACTGACAAGTTTATTTCAGGCAGGTCCTGAAAATACAGGGCTTCTGTATTCTGTATTCATTCCTGGTTCCACACAAAATTTTCTTTTCTGAGACATTTTGTCATGAAAAGCACTTGGTGCCACCCCTGGCCCCTACCTTGTATACTGTTATTATTACAACTCCTTCTATTACTATAGCTACACATGCAAATGCACACACACACACACACACACACACACACACACACGCACACACACACACCTCCATCAGAAAGAGTGAAAGCATCACAGAGCTGGACAGACCCTAGGAGAAGCCTGTGAGGAAGACTGGGTTTTCCCAAAAGGTAAGGTGTGTGGAATTTCACAGCATGTAGATTATAAGAAGAAATGATTGGAAGAGGTGTGGGCCAGGTGGTCAAGGTATGTCCTCTTAGTGAAGGTGCCTTTCCATAGAACCATGGGAGAAGGCAGATTTAGAGTACAGTTCTAGGTCTTCCTCTTCCAGAATGTATTGCCTTGCAGCTCCTCAGTACCTCCAGGAAAGTCTGATCACCCCTTTAGTCTTAAGTCATGCCCAAGTGGAGAAGAGAAAACAGGACATTGGGGGAAGTGTTGCCAGCTACCAAATCATTGTCCCATCCTACCCATGGGCCATGGTTCGAGCAGAGAAAGGACAACATGGTTCCAAGTGTATTATGTCTGGAAGTAATGGTCAGTGAAGTGAGCCAAGGTTCACAATCAAGGAGTGGCCATTGAGAAAACACCCAGAGCTTAGGAAGGACCTCCAAAGACATCTATAAATACTCCAGTGAGAAGAGACCCTTAGATTGAAGGCCCAGGAAAATAACTAAAAGTGAGGCTAAAAGAAGAATTTGTTAAGAAATATATAAGGGTTAGCCACCCCTCCAACATGTTTATTTCCCAGCTATAAATCCTCCTCCATCTGAATGTATATCCCATATTTTCACCCTCATGCTTCAGTTTAGAAATGAAACTTCTCCAAGGAATATCAACTTCATATGATACCCTGAATATCTTATAGGATTTTGGACTCAGATTTCAATTAATTTTAAATCCATCCAAATGCCTTTTCCCTGCTGACAGCTCTGCACTGCCCACTCATATAAGAAGACTCACCAGGAGAATAAATTATTTCTTCCCTTGTCACTGGTAATTTGTGTTCACTAAATTACCTCCAGATCTACTTTCCCAAGTCAAAAATAACTTCATGGTTTGTTTTTTTCTTCCATGTCCACCTTGGAAAGACATACAGATTTTGAAGTTAACCTTTCTCTGTTAGATACTCCGGAATAATTAAGCTAGTTTTTTTTCCCCCTTAAATCAACCAGATGTTTCATTTTAAGATGGAACAATACATGGTTTATTTTACCCAAGTTCTCATGGAAAGGCCATTGCTTTCATTTTGATAGTCCTGTTATGTGAGAGGTAGAAATGAAAACCATCTTTAAGAGACTTTCTTTTTTTAAATTTTTCTGGGAACAGTGCTTGGTCTAAATAGGAAACCACATTTTAAAAGAACATGTAAGTTATTACTGATGATGCTTCAGAATCAGATCAAACACTTTAAGCTACAGCCATCATGTTGGGATTTTATCACACGGCTCCTCATAAACTTTAAAAGAGATTTAAATGTCTTACCATGTCAAGATCTGTTTCTGGCAAGGCATCTATTTACATTATTTCTTTGTCACTTTTGTGTTTTCTTCTAATCAAGCTAGGCTAATATGCTTAGGGCACCTTTCATTTTTGTCTTAAAGAATGCTCATAAATGGTTAAGGGTATTTTTTTACAACATGGTGAGTGTTATTTCACAATGTTTCATTAGCCACAAATCCTCAAGTCACTTTTAAGAATTCCAGATGCTCTACTGTAGGTATTTTTGCAGCTGTTTTGTGGAAAATCATGAAAGTGCCACTCTCTTTGGAAAAAAAAAAAGAACATATCTCATTCCTTTAGGGATCAGTCTCTTTTACTGTACTTCATAGTAACAAAATGGGCAATGTAAAGACAGCTGTGTACTGGATATATTCCCTCCATCTGCTTGAAGTTCAGATAGTTAAAATATCTTCTAATTTGTAAAACTAGTTTGATTTTACTTTGAAGGAAGTCTTCCTTTTGGACTGGTTGTGATACGCTCAGAATTTACAGTTTTCTTCCTGCAATTGGCAGGACAAAATTGGGCTTAAAAAGATTCTCTCTGCATCCAATGATTTTGCTTTTACAATGTATTTTATTGTTCTTTGTGGCAAGGTTTATGGTTGAATCCACACATTCTTCTACCTGGAAGACAACATGTTGTATCTAACTGTTGATAACTACTGACTCCTCTTAGGGCCACATATATTTGTTAACATAAGATTTAAAATTTGAAAGTTATCGTCAGAAAATTCTGAATATTTATTCACTACTATTTTCTTAAACCTCAAGAGTATTTTGATGCATGGACAGCCACCGTTTGTAAACAAAAGAGAGAGAGAGAGAGAAGTTTCCTTTTGTTGTTTCCAGTATCACACAATCTGTAGTTTTCATTATCTGTACCTTGTATCTGACTTATAATGTTGCTAGTGATCATTTCTTTCAAACAAAATACGAAATGCTGAATTGGGGATTTAGGTCTCAAAGGCCTTACTGGAATTCACATTGCTGAGATTTTGGCTGCAAAGTCAAGGTTAAGTTAGGAAAATCCATTAGTAGGACTTGAGATACAAGGAAAAGTAGATTGGAATTCAGAGATTAAGGGTCAGTCCCTGGCTCTAGCTCCTTCTAGCTGTGGCAACATCACTTGAAGTTTATTATTTCAACTCTCACGTTTTATAGATGCAGAAACTTGGGCCCTGACACGAAAAGTTCCATCAGGGCTCTAGAATTCCATAGTCCAATGAAAAATCAAGTCACTAAGGGTAACATTTTGCCATTTTGTCTCTTACTTTTATTGCTTAAACATGGGTTTATAGACCTCGGGATGAGTTCAAATGAGAGTCATTCATTTCCAAAACATGCAAAGTCACTTAACAAAGCCATGGGGATGCCGCACTGAAAAAGACAGTGTGTACTCTTAGAGTCTTCGACCTCTAGTGAGATGTAAACATGCAGACCAGGGATTCCAATACACTGAGGCAGCTCATGGAGTTGGGTAGGAGGGCAGAAACAACAGAAGTCATGTTCCAAGAGGCAGGAAGACCTCCTGGAGGGCAAAACTTTATGATGCTTGAAGTACAAATAGAGGTGGCTTCCCAGGCAAAGGGAATGATGTTCAAAACGTGTTAAATAGGTATCTTTAGTAACACAAAAAAGTGAAGTGGTGGTGGGAGGCTGGATTAGACTGAATTCCTGAGTTCTAAAGGTGATTCTAGCAACACTTTTTCCTCATTGCCACTACAAGTCTGTCTTACTGTAAATTAATGACTTACCATTCTGTCCCATTCAGCAGCTAATTAGACAGTATCTCTCCCTGGGGAGCTCTCAAAAAAGGAGACAGCCCTAGGTTTGGCTCAGTGGATAGAGTGTCCGCTTGTGGACTGAAGGGTCCCAGGTTGGGTTCTGCTCAAGGGCACATGCCTGAGTTGTGGGCACAATCACCAGTGGCGGACATGTAGGAGGCAGCTGATCAATAATTCTCTCTCATCATTGATGTTTCTATCTCTCTCTCCCTCTCCCTTCCATTCTGAAATCAATAAAAATATATTTTTTTAAAAAAGGAAAAAAAGGAGAGCAACCCTCTGCCTTCATCTCTATCTGAACCATCTCTACAATCTTCAGTTTGCAAGGATTTTAGGCTCCACCACCATTTTCCTCAAAACTATTTATTACAACAATTGCTTATAGTACTACTTATAAGACGATTATTTTCTTAAATCCAACAACATAATTTGCTCCACTGAAGTGGTTGGCTTGTGAAATTGTTTCTGCTTTTCTTTTAAAAATGTTATATTTTATTGGACTTAAGGTTGCAATTCCTTTACATATACTCGTATGATCTTTGGGATCAGATGGTCTTCGGCCTAAATCCATGCTCTTCTAAGTAGAAAAGAAAGTTCTCAGGACCATGGTACTTTTGTCATAGGAGTCTGGGAGGATGAAATAAAGTAAAGTGCTTAGCACAGTATGGCATGGAGTAGGTAGATCAAAAATGTGAGCTCTTCCTCCCCTTGTGAAAAGAGTGAGGCCTCCTCCAAGAGAGCATTGGCCGAACTGCATGTCACAGAAAGATTTCACCAGCCCATTGCCCGTCTCTACAGCCAGTCTGTGAAACCCAACTTGCCTATCAGCCGGGACTGAGGGCACAGGTGAATTCAGCAAGAATTTGGGCTTCACAACCCTTGTCAAGCAACACAAAGGCCCTTAGAAATCAAAACAGAGTTATTCGTGGAAGGAAAGGGAGGGAGTAGCAAAAAACGTTTACTAAATATAATGAAAGATGGAGTCAAAGATCATTAAATGGAGTGAAAGACTGGTTGAAAAAGTGAAAAAATTATTTACTATATGGTAATTTTCTTATCTCGGGTAGATATAATAATTTAAGCCATGTCAAGAAGGGGCTTTCTAGCAGGGAAACTTGGAACGCCTAACTTAATAAGCAAAACAATAAATTTGTTATTAGAATTTGGAATGTCAATAATTCATCTGAAGTGATTGGAAATAGTTTGTTTTCTTAACTGGTTTTTAAAAGCCTCTGAAATATTATTTATATTGTTAATTTATTCAGCAGACTTTCCCTGCCTGGACTGTGGAATTGGAAACTTCGGTACAGCTGCTGTTCAAATGTTCACCAATTCCCAAGTGAGGTCCACACGAAAGATGCTGTATGAAACTCAGGGGTAAGTGGCCACATCCCATGCAAACTATTCACAGACATGGGAGATAAAATAGATTCTTAATGAGTTGAGACTCTTGGAAAGTATGTTCAAAGGATCTTGCTCTTTCCTCTTGAAATATGCAGCGTCACAAAACACATGTGTGTATGCAGCTTAGATACATGGACTAAGAGTGTTTTTTAAGTGGAAGAAAAAGGGTAGAGAAAAGAAAAATCCTCTAATTAAAAAGAGTCTCCACAAATATGAGGAGGATAACATTTCAGTACCTTCGGGCTCGCCATCATCTACTGTGAGACACAGGATGTGACACTGGAGTAATTAATGGAAAGTCTTAGTAAGTTATTACCTCACTTTCCAGAAAAGCCAAGGGAAGGCCCACATTCCATGTCTCAATCTGGCTCCCTCCTGTGTAGTCAGACTATTTCACTGAGGCCACCGACTTCATCCCAGGGACACCACTCACATAATGGTCACAGTCACGATGCAATCCTGGCGCCGGCAAGCTTTCGTTTGTTAGGAAAAAAATACTACTTTCCATGTATGTTTAAATAGTACAGACACATAATATTAAAAAAACAGAAGCTCTGAGTGTGTAATCTGATGCTCAGCCTTTGCAAAATAGGCAAAGATCCAAATATTTTTCTCTGCTAGAAGAGTTTAAAATTAGTTTCCAGGGGTGAGTTGGCTGGAGAGGCTAGCACTTGGGATTGGTGAGCTGTGAAGTTTGATTTGGGGACCATCTGTGTTTCTGAGAGAGAATCACCAGGGCTCTCGGGTTTAGCTGTGATCCCTAAGGAAGATAGGCTGTACAATCGAACTTTCCAGGTTAAAAACAAGTGTGTGTGTGTGTGTGTGTGTGTGTGTGTGAGAGAGAGAGAGAGAGAGAGAGAGAGAGAGAGAGAGAGAGAGAGAGAGAGAGAGAGAGAGAGAGAGAGAGAGAGAGAGAGAGAGAGAGAGAGAGAGAGAGAGAGAGAGAGAGAGAAGGGGAGCAGGACACATTACTTTTGAAACTTTGGACTTCAGAGAGAGAGAGAGAGAGGGAGAGAGAGAGAGAAAGGGGAGCAGGACACATATTACTTTTGAAACTTTGGACTTTAATCTTCAATTATGGAACCAAGTGATGCAAGATCCACCCAAACTTGGTTAGTTTAAATGTGGACTCTATAATTCCTGGGGCGGGGTGGGGGCGGATTAAATAATACTAGAAATGATGTCAATTATGGAACCAAGTGATGCAAGATCCACCCAAACGTGGTTAGTGGTAAATGTGGACTCTATAATTCCTGGGGGGGGAGGGCGGATTAAATAATACTAGAGATGATACATTGGATTCAGGTGGGCCCAGCATAATCAGAAAGATTCTTAAAAATGGAAGGGAGGCAGAGAGTAGAAAAAAAGATGTGATGATGGAAGCAAGGTCAGAGGGATGCAACGTGAGGACTCCGCCTGCCATTGCTGGGGGTGAAGATGGACGAAGGAATGCAGGAGGCCTCAAAACGCTGAAAAAGACAGGGAAACAGACTTTTCTTGGGAGTCTCCAAAAAAAAGAATGCTGCCCTGTTGACATCCTTTTTAAAAAATTCTCACCTGAGTACATGTTTTTCTTATGGATTTTAGAGAGAGGGAGGGAGGGAGAGAAAGAGAAAGAGAGAAACATCAATCAGTTGCCTTCCATATGTGCCTGAACCAGGGATCAAACCCGAAACCTTCTGGTATACAGGACGATGCTCCAACCACTGAGCCACCTAGCCAGGGCAGCCCTGTTGGCATCTTGATTTTAGCCCACTGAAAACGGTGTCAGACCTCTAACTTACAGAACCGTGAAGGTAACACATTTGTGCTGTTTTAAGCTGCCATGTTTGTGGTCATTTGTAATAGCATCCATAGAAAACAAATAACTAATTGAGTCATCCCCAAATGTGTGTTGGCCAGGGTGGGAGGCCCAAAGGATGTGTTGTGGGTAAGCATCCCTCTGCTTGGATCAGTATCCATGGATGTCATGGGAGAAAGGTCACTGTAACTCTCTACTCATAGAGCCCCAGATTGTGTAGTTAGAGACGAATTCCCAAGTCCTAGTCTGTCGCAGAGGTTAAAAACTGATATCCTATTGGCTGAAGTCAGTACAGACTCTTTTCCTTCCATAGAAAATTCTTTAAAAATTCTAAATTAGTTGCCAACATTTAACCATGCCACCTAAGCATCTGACTTTCTGACTTTTCTTGGGGAAAAAAATTCAGAAAATGTTGCCACACTTGCAGTCCCTTGGGAGTGGAGTAGAGGCTGTCGCTTTAATAGAGCTTGCTAGCTGGGGTTGTCTCCATCCCACTACTGTACCATTTCACATGCTCTCCTTGTTACCCTGTTAGGAGGCCCTACAGACACCCGGTGTGCAATCTCCAGTCCTCAGCTTGTATCTCATACACATTTCAGAACAGGCTTAGTTAGGGTGAGCTCGTCAAGGGAAGCTAGGCAGTCTCAGTGCTTCCATCATGTGAGAGAGCAAAGAGTGAGTGCCTTCATTCATTTCAGAAAAAAAGACAGAGGTGAAATAGTTTAGGCCCATTCCTGCCAAATTCTTAGCCTCAGCAGAACCAAGACACTCTGGCATTGGTGCCTGATAGGGAATTTCCAGGACTACTTACGACTCTGATTCTGATCAGCTAAACCTTTCCCCCCATAACTTATCTAAGTCTGACTTCAACAGGTAAGGAGAGAATTTTCCAAAGGCTATAAATCAAGCGGGAACATTTTCAAGATGATGCGCTCAACAGAACCTCAGACGGTCCAATAGCATTTTCCCGTGTGCAGAGCGAGGCTGAAAGACGCCCCCGAGCACTCTGATTAGATTAGCCACACGTAAGCTCCGACATCAGCTGCAACGCGATCCGGCATTGCAAAACGCACTCAGGAATCCCGACGCGCTGGCTGTTATGCTTGGCTTTATTACCCACGTATCTTTTTACTCATATCTGAATGCCCATGGTTATGGGCCAAAATTTTCAGAAAAGTGATACCTTGCAAGATCACACTTGAAACGGCTCTGAACAGTGATGGGGGCTGAGGGTGGGGGGTGGGGGTCAAAGATATGGGAACAAGAGAGGAAAGTCAGCTCACAAAAGGGTCAGTGTCCTGAGAGGCCGGACAGGAACGTACCTTTTCCGTCCCAGGCTCTGGCCTTCGGCGCACAATGTAGTGAATAATCAGCGTGGTGGGGCGAGGAAGAGGCCCTGCCGGCTCCTGACACGGCTTCTGCGGACGTGATGGATGTGGAGAAACCCAACCCTTCCCAGGGGGGTCAGGTGGCACTGTCAAGACAAAGAGTGCAAACAATTTGGTCCTGGAAAAGAACTTCCCTTTTTCCTTTTTTGGAGATTTCTGCCAAAAAGTTATAGTATCCAGCCATCCTCTCTTTAGCTGGAAATCTATGCAAAGAAGGAAAAAAGCAGCCACAGTGAAACCCTCAATAGAAATAGTCCCTGTGTAGGACGTATTTAAATCAGGCACACATTTTCGTAGAAATAAACAAACAGATCATTTTTTTTAAATGACAATTAACAAGTAAATAGATACATTTTTAAAAAGTGGCATTTACTGCCAAGATTGAGTCAAAAAAAAACATCTGCTTTCTGGATTAGAGGGTGAGACCTTATCCAAGTTTGTAAAAGCATCTCTCACTCAGATCTTTCCCTTGGAGGCTGTGGATAAAATCAAGGGAGGGGAGGATGAGTCTGTCTCTGACCCCAGGGCCTGGCCAGAGCAGACAGAGAAAGGAAGCGGAGAATGCAGGCGTGGCTGCTGTTCCCACTGGAAAAACCTTGCTAAAGTTTCCTTCGGCCTTTTCGATGGCTCCTTGTCTTTTTATAACTCTGAGCAGTGAGGCTAATTGGATCTGGATTTATTTGAGCTTTTGATCCAATACATAGCAATACCCTGTCCTCCCCTTTCTCCCAAGCCAGGCCCCAAGAAGTTTTGAGGAATATCTATAAATTTTCTTAATTGCCAGACAGTTTTCCCACTTCTAGGCAACTGGCTTCCCTTCGCTGTAATGTCAGAAACTGACCTTCGACATCGGGGGCTCGTGTTTGATGACTACCAAATGTTGAAGGCACCTTTAAATGTCCTTGCTTTTCTTCACTGTAAGGCTGGGCGCTAGACGCCGGGCCTGGGAGAAGGTGAGCTTTTTAGTCCTGGCCGGAGTGGGAGGAAACGTGCCAATTCAGAAGGGAACCTGGGGGAGCCGTGTGCATCTGTCGTGTGCTGGCAAGGTGCTGAGCTACACCTCACTTGAGGCCCACAAACACTTCAGAGGTCACTTTCGTCAGCCTTGTTTTGACAAATAAGGAATTGAAAGAAATTAATCAAGTTGATCATTTTAAGCCAGTAAGTGGCAAAGCTGTTGCTCCAAACCAAGCCCACCGGCCTCCGAAGCTCTGCTTAGCTACAAAGCCTTGAGAGGCTCTCCTCATTCCTACTCCCAGTAGAAACTTCTGGAAAGATACTTTGAGGTTTGCTCTTTGGAACTTCTTATCACTCAGAGTACCCCTCGTTATGGAGAATTCCCACACAGAGAATCGCCTGGGACAGATAGTCAGAGCTCTGCAGAAGTGATTACTAGCCCATCTCAGCTCAAAATTAATTTCCACGTTCAGACCCAGACACCACAGAGGCAGACTGTCAGGATAGAAGATGAGGGTTGCCGTACAATTCAGGTGATTTGGGTCACTCTACCAGCCCCCACACCACCCACAGCCACCAAGTTGTCCCCGTGGCTGCACATGTGTGGCTCCTTTTAAATAAGTAAGAATTTGGATTGTGACAGGTTTATGGGGAAATGTCAGCAGCAGACCTGATGTTTCTGAGGGACCAGCTCCATGGGCGGCAGGACAGTCGATGCAGCCTGAAGACGAGGCAATCAGACGAATGGAGGGATTCTTGGGTAACCACCGACTCTCTCCCTACCTCCCCCAGCAACCCTTTGCTTGATTCTGTACTTTGTAGCTCATAGAGTCCATTTTTATTCAAGACATCCTATTTTGTGTGTTTATACAGAAGAACAGAGAAGTAACATGCAGAGGTCATAGCTATGGAATTAGAATATCTGGTTTCAAATTAACACACCACATCGAAATACTGTGTGATCTCCAGCAAATTACCTAACTCTCTGGGCCCTTCTCTAAGTCTTATTGAGATAGTGTAAGTAACACAGTGCCTGGCTTATAGCAGAAATATAAAAAATACTTTTTATCTCTACTCTTCTCATTTGTTTTATTAGGAATGCGCTGATCCTGAGGGGTTTTCCTCCTTTTAGCAAGCCTCAGATATTTCAAGGAACCTTAATTTTGTGGTGGTGCTGAAGATTGAAATCCTGTCTTCCTCTTCGTATCTGTGTAACCCTGAAAATACTGTTTAACTTCTCTGAACCTCCTTTTTTTTTTTAGCCATAAATGGGTGATAATAATTATGATGTAGCTCATTTCTAACCAAACAGCATTTAATATTTTATTCTTTACACACAGGACCTAGATTTGGGGTTCAGATAACTGGCAGAAATTTCTCAATTTCAGGGAAGATCCAGGCCCAGGGAAAATTCTGATTGATCTGAAATAGCAATAATAATTTCATTCTCTTTCACCAGTGAGTGCTCTGGGGTGCGCATAAATAATAAATGCTTCTGTCCAAGGAAGTGGAAATGGTTTAAGGGAGAGCCCCAAGAGGAGAAAGGCATTTTTCTCTTGTTTCCCACTTGGGCTGCTGTGGGTGGACATGATTCCTGGAGAACTGGCAGCATCTTGAATCCAGGAGGTGACAGTCACAAGGATGAAGCCAATTTGCCAAAGACGGCTGCAGGGATGGCTGGGAAGAGCCCGAGGGGTCCTTGGTAACACTGTGAAATTGCTAAATGAATCCTTGTCTGTCCATCTTCATACTTCTTGTCATATGAGACAATTAATGCTTAAGCGAATTAAGTCAAATATTCTCTTACCTGCAACTAAAAGTGTTACTGATTCTATCTCTCTATGCATAATTCCCAGAATTATGAATAACTGCCCTGAAAATTATAAATAACATATGCAAAGCATCTAGAAAGTGCCTGTCATTTGGTAAACACCTGGCATCCATGTAGCGTACATTTCTTACAGCTGTTCATCTAAGGATCTCTAGGGCGCAGTGGGGCCCTCGGTAAATGGACGCTCTGTGAAGTACTTACTCAAGTTGCTGCAGAGGAAATTCATACACTGCATTGAACCTACTCAGGGTCTTTAAATTCCATCGCATTGAGATCCCATGAGATTTTATCGATGAGCACAAATAAAATTATAAAGTTAGTTAAATGTGAAGATGTTGCAACTCAGATAAAATGAAACAGGAATAAACAGATGGTTCTCATTACTAAGGATTGCTGATTTTATTTTACTTAACCATAAGTAAAGCTCTTTTTTTCTCCTCCCCTGACAGTGAGTTCGTTTGACTTATCTTTCTGGCCTGAGCGGAATTTCAAATCTGTCAGTGTCCCCGGCTGTTTGGATAAACAGCTGGCGAGGGAAAGAAGGTTGGAATTTAGACTAAACTGCCACTTGTTGATTGAGGATTGTAAGTTGTCCAGGAAATAGAAAAAAAGATGGAAAATACTAATTATGGGCAAAGGTCGTTCATTCATAAATTCAGTCAACATTTATGAAGGTCCTGTGTTTAGTGGCTGGAAAACAAGGACAATAATCAGGGCCCAGTCATTGTGGGCTTAGAAACAACCTCGCAGAGAAAGACACATGAGCAAGGACATGCAAAAAGCTATTGAAATTGGCAAAGTAGTAGAGATAACGATGCTGGTGAAAACACGACTACTTCTGGGATCACTACTACTGAGGGCTACCAGTGACCAGGCACTTCCCATGTACCAGGTACTGTCCTAAGTCTTTTACCTCATTGTCTCTTATGATCTTTATAATAATTTCATGTGGTCAGTCCATTGTTACATTTGTTTTCGATGATCACCTTGAAACCCAACTGCACACAACTAGTTAGTGGAGGATCTAGAATTCACGTTCAGGACTTTCTAATTGTAAAGCGCATAGTCCTAATTAAGTCATGATAGAGATTTGAACAAGATAAAAGGGAGGTTGAAATGGAGGAAGTAGTAAATTCCGAGGGGGGTACGGGGTAGGGATAGGGTGAGGGGAATGATAAGAAAAGGCTTCAAATAGGAGGTGACCTTCCATGGACACTTACCTTTGTGGGGAAAAAACTTCTTGGGAAAAAATGTGTGGTACATCGTTCTTGGGCATATTTTCTGATATAAAAGAGGGAGTTGGTGGGATGGAGGCAAATGGTGTCCACACTGGCCCAGTGCTCTGGGAACACTGTGAGCTCAGTGCATTTGGGGCTTCAGGGACCTGGGAAAATTATTAGAGTCGTTTATCCTGCCCAAGTACTCAAAATCTCATGAATAAAAGGTTTTATATGAATGCAAAATATTGTGATGGTCTCCATTAGACCAGAGAAACATTAGATTCAAAGAGAAGGGGAGAAGTCTGAATGTATTTATTTAGAATATAAAAGTGGGTATTCATGCCAAAAATTACAGTAGAAACCTACTCAAGCAGTGACTGTACTAACACAGCAGAAGATGTGGCACAAAGGTTTGGTGGCTGCACGTCATGCCTATCGGATCTCCCTACACCTAAAGTTCGCCTGTAAGCCTCTCATCTATTCCCTGCCTTGTTCTATGGCCCCAGGCCCAGTGGTATAATTTTCAGTGCTCCACTTGCTCTGTAGAATTTTGCCCTACAATTTCAATAATTAAGTATTTCGACACAGCTGAGTTCTGGCCAACACTGTGAAATATAAGAGAAAAAATAAATTAAGATTTTGCTGACTCTTGGATTCAAATATCAAATTTTAACATCAAATTGTAATTACTTGAATTTGTTATCTAGTAAAGATTCTGTTTCTAGTAGATAAGGACTTGAATTTAATACTTTTTTATCCTTGTTAAAAGTCTATGCAATAGTTAATATGCCTGCCTTACTTGAGGTCATGATAAAATGTACCAAAATAATTTATACTTGTCTGATTCCTCAAAATAATTTTAAATCATCTACCTTACAGTTGAATAGATTTATATTATAAGACAATTTCAGCAAGTTTGAAAACTGATAACATCTTGTGTTGCTTTTGTCATATGATTACATTAATTATCCTTACATAATTAATAATGGCAAATAAAAATTATCTTTTTTTATTGTTAAAACAAACAAGCAAACAAACTCTCAACCTGGCCACATTGACCTTCTTTCTGTTCCACAAATAAACCAAGCTCTTTTCATTCTTCAGGTCTCTTTATTTATTGTTTCTTTTTTTATCCTCTAAATTTTTCACATAAATGTTTGGTTGGGTTCTCTTTGTCTTTCATACTTCACTCAGATCAAATGTCAGATGTTTCCAATTTGGAAAATGGGACTACCATTCTCCCAGTTAGGCAGATCAAAAACCTGGGAGGTTCTTATCTTATTTTCCTAGTCCCTCCATATCCAATGTATCAGCCTGTCCTTTTGATTCTATCTCTAAGTTTTATCTGGAATTTGACCATGTCTGTTCACTTCCACTCCTAAAACTCTTGTGTAAGCCATCATCCTCTTTCATCTGGATTAACACAACATCATCTTCTCAATCACAACACAGCCAGTAATACTGAAACTGGTGCTTTGAAAGATGTTGCTATGATACAAACTTAATATAGATGGTATTGACTTGGTCAAAAAGTAGGTAGAGGAGAAATAGAATAGAGTGGAAAGATGGAAACCCAGCTTATGTAGTAGCCAAACATTTGGTAAAACTGCTGCCTGTGAAGAAGCATAGAGAGAAAGCACAGGAAGGGGGCTAGTTGTTGGAGAGTGAAAGATGAGCCAGTTACCCTTATCCTCACGGTGTTCAAAAGGCCTCGGGGGTTGAGGACCCTTGGAGATAAGAGGAGACAAGGATGGATGAGAGGGTACATGTCTCAGGTATCTACAAGTTATTTATGCAGTCTCATTTTACATGGATGATATAATGATAATAGCAATTATTGTATTTTTAAATGTTTATTATTTGCCAGGTTCTGTGCAAATTAGCATTTAATTTTCATGACCACTTTATGACATACTCGTAAACATCCCAATTTTATACATGGAGGAAATGAAGCTTGGCAATGTTACATGTCCAGAGTGACATAGCTAATCTGCTGGGGGTAGGGTTCCGACCATGCAGGCTCATTCTGGAAGCCATGCTTTTAGCCATCTGACTCTCTACACCTAAGGAGCAAGTGTAATGACAAACTCCTTTTTGGAGGTCCAGAAATTGAGGCCCAGAAAGAACAAGTTGCTCAAGATAAATTATGAAATTGGTACTTGAACCTTTGTCTGACCTCAACAACAAACACTACATGAAACTAATGCAGGAGGCTCAAAATCAGACAACCTTAGACTAAGAACTAGAAATCACTTCAGAGTCATATTATTTCATACACAGTCCCTCATTTTACAAATAATTTTTAATCACTAAAATCACTAACCTGAAACAATCAGAAGCTGGTTCTACACAGCAAGGCAACTTTGCATAGCAAAGGGGCGTTATTGTTTGAAATATTATTTCTTTAAAGAACAACAAGATGAGGGATCCAGTTCTTGATGGCAACACAGTTCTTCATAAGAAATTCAAGTGCCTCATTGTTTCTCTGCAATAAGAAGGCAACATGGAAAGGATTCTACAGACACTAAGACCATTGTAGGGAGCTGTGAGACCCAGAGATTTTCATGAGAGTGAAAATGCTCTTCGAGATCAAAGCAAATTGTCTTTCAAGCAGCATCCAATGGGCCATCCTCTGAAAAGTGACCCACTGCTCAGCAAGGCTTTTTCCAGGACACTGAATTGGAGCCAGCTGGTGCCTGAAACATACCTTGTATGTCAACTTCTGATCTCTGTTTGAAGGCCAACTGTATGTAATTAAGCGTAACAGACACAGAGCTTGTGTTAAGCCCAGGATGTAACTTGTTGAATGAATAGCAATTGACTTGAAAATTGGACAAATAGATTTTTTCTTCCTCCCTTCCTTCCTTCCTTCTACCTCTTCTTCCTTCTCCTCCTCCTTCTTCTTCTTCTTTCTCTCTCTCTCTCTCTCTCTCTCTCTCTCTCTCTCTCTCTCTCTCTCTCTCTCTCTCTCTCTCTCTCTCTCTCTCTCTCTCTCTCTCTCTCTCTCTCTCTCTCTCTCTCTCTCTCTCTCTCTCTCTCTCTCTCTCTCTCTCTCTCTCTCTCTCTCTCTCTCTCTCTCTCTCTCTCTCTCTCTCTCTCTCTTCCTCCCCCCTCACTTTCGTAGAGCAAGATTAAGTTAAATCCTCTGGGCCTAGTTAAATCAGTGTTTGTTGTTTTTGGAAGAATGCTATTGAGGGATAGCACTTCAAGGCTGCTAATTAGGATTCGATTTGGCTGAAATTTTTACCCAAACATGTGCATCATCTAAGGGGTATGTAAAAATGGCTCCAAGTGAAGGTATCTTTTAGCATGTCCCTTATAGTGGCCAAATAATGCAAAAAATTTTTTTCAAAAGCTCTTGCTGTGTCTCATATTTTCCTGCACATAGGAATTACCTTGAAAAACAAAAACCACACACACACAATCAAAAAAATACTGATGCCACTGGTTTTGCCCAACAGTTTCTTATTTAATTGGTGTGGGATATGACATGAGAATAGGGATTTTTTTTAAAGCACCCAAAGCAATTCTAATGTACAGCAAAGTTTGAGAACCACTTGGAACCACTTTTAAGCTCCTTCAGTCTGATGAGGCACCAGCTGCGAGCATGTTTTACACCATTATGTTTGCTGAATATAAACATCACAATGCAAACTCTTTCACCCAAGATGCTTGGGCTGCTTGTGGACAATCTTTGGAAAAGTTTGAATTTGTAAACTGATAATTCCATGGGCTCCATATGGTTCCTGTTATCTTGCGGGAACTCTACACATGTGCCTTGCCCCAGGATGAAAAGATAAATAACAGATGTGGGTAATTTTTATCTTAATTGTACCGAACAATAATAGAAAAATAAGAAATGAAGGGGGCAGAAAGACAGAAGTAAAAGGCATAAAAATAAAACTAAAATTAATTTTCCAAGTTATATTTTTGGGTGTTTAAAATCCAATTCCACAGGAGATCACAAGTAGCTGTCATACAATTCTCCATTTCTAAGGGGCAAGCTCTACAGTGACAAGAGCCAATATGAAAATTTTGGGTGTTAGTAGAGTAAACTAAATCATATTTTGGTAATAATAGTAACTAAAATTCATATGTGGCTAACTATATACCAAGCCCTGTTCAAAATTTTACATTAAGCATTACTTCTAAGCATTTTACATGTATTATCCTATGTAATCTTCATTACAACCCTGATAGAAGTACTGCTAATGCTCCTATTTTACAGATGAAGAAACCGAAACCCAGAGAATTTAAGTAACTTGTCCAAAGTGACATGGCTACTCTGTGGTGGAGCCATGAATGAGCCCAAACAGTCCAGTTTCAGATACCATTCAAAGGTATCCCAGAGGCACTGGGGATGACCTGGTGACAGCTCCTTCACAGAAGGAAGACCGATCCTGTCTAGAGAAGCGAAGCAGAGTACAAAGCTGAAAGAATGGCTGCTAAGGTTTAAGATGCTGGGAAAGAATAGAAAAATAATAATACCAGGCATTGATGTGTCAGGTACTGGGTAAAGTTTGGGCTGCATTCCTATCTTTTCTGCTTTTTGTTTTTTTAACGTTCAATGATCTCTGAACTTTTTATTGGCCTCCTGCCCCACGTCTGCTGCCTTAACACTCAGAACTTTGGTGTCGTTGACTTCAGACACCGCCTTGCCATCCACAGTCATGCAGGGAATGGTCTTTTGGACGGATTGTATGGCGTGGTTGTCCGGGACGTCACGTTCCCCTTCTTCCAGAAGGCGGTGGAAGGTGCGTTCTCAGCCTCCCGCTTGACCTTGATGTTCAGCTGGGCCTCTTAGGCCTGGGCCTGGCACTGCCCCTCTGCTGGGGTCTGGGCCAGCTCTGACTCCAGCTGCAGCCAATCCCGTTTAGCTGTTCCATCTGCATGGCACAGCGGGTCTCCACCTCCCGCAGGCTTCTCCAACGTGGCCTTCGGATTTCTCTTAGAGTCCAGGTCAGTCTCCAAGGACTGGAGCATATACCTCAGTTCTGTAGCATGTTAGCGGTCTGCAAGGCGACCACTGCGGTGCTCTCCTCAATCTGCTGGGACCGGCACTTGGTGATTGTTCCCTAAACACTTAAAAGAATGTATTTTCTGCTATTGTTGAGTGGTTGTTCTAGAAATGTCAATTGGGGCAAGTTAGTTGATAGTGTTGTTCAAGTCTCCTATATCATTACTGATTTTCTATCTACTTGCTCTATTGATTAGTAAAAAAGATACTAACATCTCCAATTATAATTGTGGATTATCTATTTCTACTTGCAATTTTTGTTAGTGTTAGCATAATATATCTTTTTCCAACCATTCTCCTTTAGTCAGTGTGTTCTTTTATTTACATAAATATGTATTAAATTGTATTGTATTGTATATAATGTTGTATTATATGCAGACTATACTTGAGTGTTGATTTTTTTATCCAATTGAGCATTTTTTGTTTGTTAATTAGGGTGTTTAGATCATTTACATTTCATGTGGCTATTAATATGGGTTAAATTAAAACCTACTATTTTGTTATTTGACTTCTATTTGTCCTATTTTTGTTCCCACTTTTCTCATTTTTTGCCTTCTTTTGTATTTTTTTTACTTCACTTTATTTTTTGTTGACTTATTGTTATAACTCTTTGTTTTGCTAATGTAGTGGTTGCTTTAGCGTTTATAGTATGCATCTTTAACTCACCACAGTCTACCTTTAGTGATGGTATATTACTTTACATATAGTATAAGAACGCTTTCATAGAATACTTCCACTTCTCCTCTCCCTTAATTATTGTCATACATTTTACCTCTACCAATATTATAAACCCTATATGATACTATAATTATTTTTGTTTAAACAATCAATGATATTTTAATAAAATTTAAATAATAAGAAAATATTTCATACTAATCTACACAGTTATGATTTATGGTGCTCTTTATTCTTTTGTAGATTTATATTTTTATCTGGTATCATCTTCCTTTTAACTGAAGATGTGGTAATAAAATATTCAGCTTTTGTGTATTTAAAAATTATTTTCTTCATCTAAAAATATATATTTTGTTGACAGACTAGGTTGACAGTCATTTTCCCTTTAGTACTTTAAAAATGTTCCACTGTCCTCTTGCTCACATTATTTTGAATGAAAAATCTTTTTGGAATCCATTTTTTCACATATTTTATGAGCTATGTTACTATGCTATACCTTGGTGTGGTTTTCTTCAGGTTTCTTTTGCTTTAGCTTCATTTAGATTCTTGAATCTGTGGGTTTATAGTTTTGTTTTTTTATTTGGAAAAAATTTAGACATTATTTCTTCAAACTCTCCCCCACCTCCTTTAGAGACTTCAATGATGTGTATATTGCACCACTTGATGTAATCTCACACCTTACTGATGCTCTGTTTGTTGTTTTTGTTTATTTTGTTTTGTCATCTTTTTCTCTTTGTTTTATTTCAGATAGTAGCTCTTGCGATGTTTTCACCAATCTTTCCTTTTGCAATGTATAATATTTTGATTTATTTTTTTCTCCTCATTATGGTTTACATTTTCTTGCTTTTTTACGTTCCTGGTGACTCTTGTTTGGATGTAAGACATGGTGATTTTTACCTTTTTGGGTGCTGGGTATTTTCCCAACATTCTTTTAAATATTCTTCATCTCTTCTCTGGGATGCTGTTGAGTTACTTGGAGACAGTTTGATCCTTTTAGGACTTGATTGTAAGATTTGTTAGGAGGGACCAGAGCAGTGTTTAGTCTGGTACTAATTACCCCACTTCTGAATATTCTCTCCAATGCCGGATGAACTATGACGTTTTCCTGTATGATGGTGGAAACAGGCATCACTATACCAGCCTGTGTGAGTGCAAAAACCTTCCTCCTCAGTCTTTTGGGAAGGTCTTCCCCCAAACTCGAGCAGTGTCCTCGCGTTCCTGCACTGCTCAGCCCTCTGTTGAACACATGCAGGAAACCTCTACAGCTCTCCGGTGCTCTCTCCCTGCAGCTGCCCTCTCTGGTGTTCTGCCCAGGAAACTCCAGCCACCTTGGTGTCTCCAGATTTTCAGCTTTGGCTCCTCAGTCTCGGGCTTTCCATCTTCATGCTATGGACTGGAATTTCTTGCAAGGCAGAAATCCCAGGTCTTATCTGATTTCTCCCTCCGTTTCTCAGGTATTACTGCCTCATGTTTCAATGTATTGAAAAACATTGTTTTATATATATTTTTTCTGTTGTATGTGTTTGTGGTTTCAGGTGATTCTGTAGATCCTGTTCCTGAGACTCCATCTTGGCTGGGAGTGGAAGTCCTATCTTCTATTCTTTTTTTAATAAACTTTAATTTTACCAGAGGTTTGTCCATTTTATCAGTCTTTTCAAATAACCCACATTTGTCTTTCTCAAATTTACTTATATTTGTTTATTCATAAATAGACCCAAGTATATTCTGCATATAAGATATAGCATTATATACAATCTATACGTATAAAAGCCTAAGTGACCATTATGAACGAACGACCAGAACGACCAGTCGCTATGACATGCACTGACCACCAGGGGGCAGATGCTCAATGCAGGAGCTGTTCCCTGGTGGCCAGTGCACTCCCACAGCAACCTGCCACGGCCCCTCCCGCCAGTCAGCTAGCCTCCATCGGCCCCTGGTGCTAAACCATTCATAGAGAACTGCTTCTGGGTTGGGGTTTCATATGTGGCAGAGCAGTTTTCTTGCTGTAATCTATTGAAAGTCAGGCCTTGATACAAGGGTTTATCTCGCTCCCATCCTCTCCCTTCCCCAGAGGCTGCCCACCCACTGCTACTGGCAGCATGACAACAAGAGAAGGAAGGGGAGAGGCTGGGAACCACGCAGTGGCAGGACCCCAGTGGCATCCGGAGTTGTTCCTTCCATGCCTGGCCCGGTGACTGTTGCCTCCTCTCCCAACCCGCCAGGGCCCTCGGGCCCAGGCTGGGACAGGGAACCAGGGGTGGGGCTTTTATTGATATTTTTACAGAGAGGAAGAGAGGCAGATGCAGCCCCTTTCCCAGGGGTCGCAAGGACTGGCTCCCTTCTCGGGGCTGGCGGCCAACCTCCTGCAGTCCCTCCCCCAGCCGGCCAACCTCCCATGGTCCCTCCCTTCCCCCCTCCCCGGCCAGCCAACCTCCCACGGTTCCTCCCCACTGCATGAATTCGTGCTCTGGGTCTCCAGTACAATATAATTTAATACGTATATGTTATTTATGTAAATATAAGGATACTTTGTTTAAAGGAAAATGGATGGAAAAAGGTATACCATGCTAACACTAACCAAAGCATCAGGTATCTATATATATAAAAGCCTAGCCCTAACCGGTTTGGCTCAGTAGATAGAGCGTCGGCCTGCAGACTGAAGGGTCCCAGGTTCCATTCCAGTCAAGGGCATGTACCTTGGTTTCGGGCACATCCTCAGTAGGGAGTGTGCAGGAAGCAGCTGAATCGATGTTTCTCTCTCATTGATGTTTCTAACTCTCTATTCCTCTCCCTCTCCCTTCCTCTCTGTAAAAAAAATCAATAAAATATATATTTTAAAAAAGCCTAATATGCAAATTGTCCCCATGTGAGTTTGACCGGGAGACCGATTGCTCACTATGATGTGTGCTGACCACCAGGGGGCGGAGTGGAATGAAGGAAGGCCCTGGCCAACAGCAGGCAGCTGGGGAAGGGAGGCCCTGGCCAGCAGCCAGAAGGAAGGCCCCAGCTGGCAGCCGGAAGGCCCCGATTGGCCCTGATTGCCTGCCAGGCCTAGGGGCCCTACCCGTGCATGAATTTCGTGCACTGGGCCTCTAGTAAATAAATAATCCACAATTATATATATATTTATTTGTGTATTTGTTTTCTATATGATTAATTTTGAGACATTTTCATTATCTTCTTTCTGCTTGACCCAGTAGTTTTACATACACATAAAGCACAAACTAGAGAAACTCCCACCGATATTAACCCCAGGGCAGAATGGTCTCTCAGCAGACAGTGGTGTTCTAGGTCAAGAAACTCCGATGGCTCTGGTCTGGCATACAGCACAAGCAGGCTCTTCTACAGGCCTGAGGGAATTTCTTGCAGAGCAATAAAGTACAGTATAATAATGCAAATCAAATTCAAAATGTGAATTCTGTTAATAAAAAGGCATAAACCTAACCAATAATGGAAAATATATGCATATATGTATTATATATATAGAAGTATAATTAATTTATACTATACAAAAATTACTGAATATATATACCTACTAATTGTCAACTATTTTTCTCTCATAAGTTTACCACAATGCCTCAACAATATTTTTAATATATATTTTTATTAATATCAGAGAGGAAGGGAGAGGGAGAGAGAGATAGAAACATCGATGATGAGAATCATTGATTGTCTCCTGCATGCCCCGTACTAGGAATCGAGCCCACAACCCAGGTATGTGCCCTTGACCAGAATAAAACCCGGGACTCTTCAGTCCACTGGCCGACTCTCTATCCACTGAGCCAAACCAGGTCGGGCATGCCTCAACAATTTAAAAGAGATACAGTTTTAAAGATAGTATTAAAACCCCCCAACAGTTTCTCTCCATATGTATATATGCACATATATGCACACATATAAACACACATGTTCTGATTCTATGGGAGGTGAAAGCAGTGTTCCATTTTGTGCTGTTTGTATAGTGCATGTGTATGTGGCTGCCCTGAATGGGGGAGAATTTCAGTTCAGAAGAGGCCCCCTCCATTAATCTTCCTTCCCCAACTCCCAGAACAACATGAATTTCCTCTCTGAGCACCTTGCTTGCATCTCTAACATTGGTCTTCTTTCACTCTGTCTCGTATGAAACTCCACTGTGCACATGTTTCTCTCCTCTTCTAGAGTTAAGTGAGGTGGAAGGACACTTGTCTGGGGTTCCTCTTGCTGCCTGAACATGGAGGCAGACATGTCAATATGTGTTTGAATATTTCTTTCAAAGTAAACCTTCTTCTGGTCAATAACAATCAGTTTGTGCTCACTATTGATTTTCTTTTTCGATGGAATGTTTGTTAAGACATCTCAGTCTTTAGAGAATGAGGGCCAAGTGTGAAAATAGATACTTTCACTCCCTGTCTTTATTTATTTCAAGTTTTAATTTACTTTCAGGCAAGTTGGTTCAATATATGACTTTCCCCAGGGTGAGAGGCTAACAGAGTGAGAGGAATGTCATTTTTCAGTCGACAGAAATAGAGGTAAATCAATCTGGTGCCCACATGCTCTGTGGATGCTGGCGGCCAGCCAGAGTTCAGGTCTCAATTAAGCAGATTAGGCCAAAGAAAGCAAAAATGCAAACCCAGGCAAATTACCAAAAATTGCTGTTATTCCAGCATTCCAACACACTGAATTTCTGAACATAAACTTTCCCCCCAAAATATGATGGGCTGAGACTGAGGACAGCAAATTCTTTCACCAGCTCTGAATCTATCTGCTTGGATTTCAGAGATGCTGGCCCCCATCTGAGGCTTCCCCCCACGTCCCAGGCAGGCGGGCCTCTGGGACTCGGTGCGTGCGGACACACGTGCACACTGCTGATTCATCATGTCAGAGGCAGCACTTGCTCTGCAGGCCTCCTTGGAATAACCACATCACACAATGGTTTCTTTCTAAATAAACAGACGAGAAGAGCTGGCTGATAAGGCCCTTATAGGATATTCCAGGCTAAATTCAATCAGCAGTCCCCGAACGCAGACAAGCAGCCCTCTATGCTGGCTGGCCGGCTTGGGGGACGATATCATCCATCCTGTGCACAGGCCCCGTAATTGCATCTCATTCCTGACTCCTGCAAAATAATGACCCTCTCCTCCCCTGGTTTGCAGAACACATGGGGAGGAAATAGCAGATCTGAGCTAACTGGCCCGGGAATCCTAACCAGATGATGGAAAAATGGTTTGTCAAAGTAAGAGTTCTTTGAATTTTTAAGAGCCCTGTATAATCTAATAAACAGTCTTTTCAAGATAGAGTCCAATATGAGGCCAGCAGGACTATCTGCCATTATTTCCATATCATCTGCCAATCCTTTCATTTCGGGTTATCCAGAGAAGCATCCAAAATACAACATTCCTTCTTAGTCCTCTCCCTACTTCTCTTGTTGGCAAGAGTATAAAAGACTTTTTCCCCTTAAGCAAAACAGTACATGACACAGTTAAAAAAAAAAAAAAGCCTTGTAAAACTGCATTGTGTTTGTCATTTTATT
>NW_005360124.1:451558-475017 GCF_000412655.1 Myotis brandtii | reverse complement strand
AAGAAGTCTGTTAAGTTACTGTTGCTTTGTGGAATTGCGGGCTAGTTGTCTACTCCCTGAGTAAGTGGCCTCTTTGATTTGTGTTTATGTTGTTTGTTTTCAGCTTTTGTCCTCAACAGGCAGTCACTCCTCACCAGGAAGTCTCTAAAAGCACCACTGAGGCCCTTCAGAGGTGGATGCTTTTGGCCAAGACCTTGGAGGAGGAAGACACAGGGCTTCACCCTGAGCACTTCCCCTGGGACCTCAGAAGCACCAGTGACTGAGTTTTCCGCTACCTGGAGAATATGGTCTAGAGGGGTGAAGGCACAGTTTGCTCATTTTGGCAAATCCTTCCCCCTGACCTCCTGACCTCCTGACCTCCTGACCTCCTGACCTCCTGACCTGACCATTATCTTTCCAGATGTCCATGTTCTCTGCCAGGTCTAGCCTGTTGGGGACAAAGCTCCATACTTCATAGTTACCTTCTCTTTGTTTTAAAACAAATGTCCTTTCCCTTATTGCAACTAGTTGAAAGCAGGAAAGTGATTTTATGGTAAGACTAAGTCACATCCAGTTGAGAATGGCTGATACCGTTTTGGAGTTTGTTCAAGGGGTTTGTTCATACTTTAAGAATAGGGACATTTTTTTTAAGCATACCATATTCTATCCCTTCATGTCATACCCTACATCTCAATTTTAGGTTTCAAATATATCCTTTGGAATATATTATCACTACAACATTAGGGGGGAAATCTTTATTGATATCATCCTACCAGATTAGAAACTGATTACTCAGATCACTCTCTCAATAGTCCTATATCTAAACCAATACCCAGGGCTGAAAGCCCTCTTGAGATGTCTTTGAAGAATGCAGAGAGGTCCAATGTAGGAAGGCATGTTCTGTGGAGAAAGTGAAAGAGTTCATCATTAATTCCCACAGAACACATCCTCTTCTCTGCTTGGCCAGACATTTGTCAAAAGTTTCTACCATTTGATTGTCTATCTGCAAAGTGTATACATAAATAGCACAACGAGACAGCTATTAGCACAGGAAGAGGCTTGCAGACACCCTGATGCTCATGAGGATACAGAACTGTACAAGGCCAAAGTCAAGGATGGGTAAAATGAACCCCTGAAAACTCAAAGGCAATGGACTAGATATCATGGGTTAGGGTCCCAAACCTCAAAGATTCAAATAGTTTTCCTGGTGGAAAACTCATTTATCTTCACCAAGTAAGGGAGTGAGAAGGAGGCAGCAGCTACCAAACAGGAAAAAACAAACAAACAAACAAACAAACAAAAAACAACCACTAAATATTTGAAGAGGGCAAGTCAGTGTGCTCCAGGTGCCTATAGTGTAAACATTTCAGAAAACTCCTGGAAGTTTGGTGGAGTCCACGTGTGTTAGCAGAACTGTGCCCTTCTTCCATCTCTTCAGGAGGACCAGCAAAACCCAGGGCAGCTCACCACCCTGGTTGGATTCTCCTGGGGAGAGAAAGAGGAAGAGAGAAGGAGTAATGCCTCCAGGAATAATTGTCAAGAACCTCTTAGGGTAATGGAATAGACACCTTCAATGGGGACAAAGATAGGGAAAAATGGCACTGAGAAGAAAGATTCATAGTCTAAATTTAGGGTAGAAAAAAAAACTGAGTTGGAATTCCCAAACTTGTTCCCAACTAGTTCCCAAAAGATCACTTCTGATGTCTATTGCTATTGTGCAAATTCAAGTTTCCTGCAGTTATTGGTGAATCACATGCCATGATATCTGAGCTCTGTTATTCCCAAGATAATTATTCCCTTTAAAGGAAGAAAGTAACCAAAGGAAATCTTTTTAACTTTATGGGATACCAAATCTGCATTTATTCCTTCTGAAAGAATTGGTCTGAAGCAATATTATTGGAAGGAACTCTATAAAGAGGAAATATAGATTGAAACTTGGTTTTCCCTTCATAATCTAGAAGGCGGATGGAATGTAAGTGTCTTGCAAATGTCCGGCCTCTTCCTAAGACCTATAAAATCATTCTCTCCCTCTCAGGCCATCTGGTGTTCGCATTAGGCTTTCATGTGGTTTTTCACTCACAAGATCGAGCCTTCACCCATGCTCTTTCACTCCAGGAATTTCATCCGACCAATGCTTTGTCCAGAACTTCCACTCTTTCCTTCACATATTTCTTGAAACACCAGGATCTCTCCCTATCTTATTTTCTCCTATAGAACATTTAGGTATGAAAGCAACCATTGTACATAAATAAGCTTGGTACATATTTTATTTGTTAATTTATTCATAGGCATTGGTTGCTGTTTGTAGGAATGGTCTAGATGTTCTCTGTAGACTTATTGTCTTCTCACTGTGTCAATAATGCTCAGGTTCAGTTGTATCGTATTTAAAGGCAAAAAGTGTATTCTTTAGCCAGTAGTTTTAAAAAATGGTCACACTTAAATATTCCCTGAGATGCAGAAAGAAAAAAATTGGAGTTTGTATATTTATATACATGTACAAAAAAAGTACCCATATATATTTTCATACATACAGGTAAATATAATATAATATAATATAATTAATATAATATAATATAATATATATAGTTTTTAAATTTTGTATATATTTCAAAACATATTTAAGTGTTTTGTTCAGTAATTTTTGTAAGTATAATTTGCTTATGTTCAAAGTGCTTTTCTGCTAGGAGTGTATGATTATTATTATCCTATATAATAAAAGAGTAATATGCAAATTGACCCTAACAGCAGAACGACTGGGAATGACTGGTCACTATGACACACACTGACCACCAGGGGGCAGATGCTCAATGCAGGAGCTGTCCCCTGGCAGTAAGTGCACTCCCACAGGGGGAGCTCTGCTCAGCCACAAGCCAGGCTGATGGCTGCCAGCACAGCGGTGGTGGCGGGAGCCTCTCCCACCTCCTCAACAGCACTAAGGATGTCCAATCGCAGCTTAGGTCTGCTCCCTGCTGGTAAGTGGACATACCCTGAGGGCTGCTGGGCTGCCAGAGGGATGTCTGACTGCCAGCTTGGGCCCGATCCCCCAGGGAGCAGGCCTAAGCCAGCAGGTGGACATCCTCCGAGGGGGTCCCAGACTGCAAGAGGGCATAGGCCGGGCTGAGGGACCCCCCTGAGTGCACAAAGTTTTGTGCGCTAGGCCTCTAGTTATCTGTAATAATAAAATTATAATATGCTAATTAGACCAGACATCCTTCCAGACGAAGCCAGGGCTGCGAGGGAAGCCTGGGTCCTGGGTGCCAGAGGGAAGCTAGTGCTGGCAGTTGGGGGAAGGAAGGCCTACTCTTGCATGAATTTCGTGCATCGGGCTTCTAGTATCATCATAAATAAACTGTGGCTAAGTACCACAATGAAGCGATGGTGCTGATAATGATAATCACTCATTGCCTGCTTTTTTGTGATTTAAAATTTTCTATCTAATTATAATATAGTCTTTGATATTGTTTTTAATCAGTAAAAACAATTTATAATAACTGCCCTTGAGCAATCTGTTTGAATCTTTTCAGATAAGTAAAGATGAAGAACAGAAGAGACTGGTAGACAATTCAGTGCACTGACAACTAGGAGTCAGTGATATTGACAAGGCAGTGGGGAAAGATCCGTCTTCATTTCCAGTGATATGATCTCTCACTGCATGGTCAGACTTTCAGGGACCTGATGGGCAACCCGCTGGCATTTCCACTCAGAGCTCCACTGACACTGTGGCACAGATAAGGCTGTGCTTGACTGGTTGCTGGTTGGGACTGAGCCCAATACCAGGTGGTGATTGTGTTGGGGAAAGGCTGTTTTGAGGCACAATGTGTGGCTGATGTTAGCCCCTTCCTGACCCAAACACTTTGGCACACGGACACTCCTGGACCGAAACCCAGTGTGTCATGGCTGGGGGCGGGAGGCAATAGAAAGGGTGACATGACATCAAAGGAAGGCCACGCTGCATGCCATCGCCTGAGCAACATCGCCAGGAAAGCGGCTCCTTTTACTTCTGAGCCCTCCTTCAGAGAAACTTCCACCCAAAAGGCAGTGACCGTGGTCGTGCGACTTGCATGTCCTGCGGTGGTGGATGCTCTAGGCCACCAGCCTCTCCTACTTGACTGAGGCCCCTTCCTCCCCCTGTGCTGCACTGGCCTGGCTCCGGATGTCCTGAATTTGGTTGCAACAAAGGCAACACTCCCCTCAAAAGAGCCCTTTAGTCGATGGTTAAAAGTCCTGGTTTTCTCGCCATGAAGGCGTGATAAACGCAGGGGTCTGCCCTCCGGGTCCTGTCAGAAAGCTTTCGAGGTCTCGGGTAGAGAGGAAAGACAGCCTCTTGACAATCTGAATGGAGGGTTAGAGTCACTATACAAGCACAGACCGAAAAGAAATAGCATCACAATAGTAATGATTTGGCGAGATTACAGGTGATTTTTACCTTTTCCTTTGTCCCTTTTAAATACAAATTCTCTATAATGAGCACGTATTTGTTTTAAAGGAGAAAAAAATGTACAATGTAAAAATATGCACCCAAATCCTGAATACAATAAAATAGTTTTACATAAATATGTACTCAGGTACCGAGACCCTAACCAAATCAGGGTTGCCAGAAACCACGAAAGGTAATTTGATTCAAATCCAAAATGTGAGCAACTGCTATATCTCTTTTTCAGATATTCACGGAATAAGATAGCCAGTCGGAATTGTGTTTGTGGATGAGAGGAGAGAGCTTTGCTTTCTGTCCGTTGCTTTTTCTCTCCCTCAGATTACATTTCCAGAATATCTGCTTCCCCATTTCTCCTGCCTTGCATTTTTCCACAGTTGCAATCTCCTGTAATTATGGAAAGAAGTTTTTCCTGGAACAGCAACACCGAGATTAGCCAGTTTGGAGCCAACCCGAGTATTCCCAATTGGTGCTAATAATCTTCTTTGTAGGAACAGTTTCAGGACAGATTTCACTCTGCTCTGAGACTTGAAACAGCTGAAAAATACGGGACTTGAGTCTTTAGATCTGAGAGCATTTGCATCCACTGTTAAGTGACACTTAATACTTACCTAATTACTTTTGCACTTTTATTTTATTGTCTTTAAGTAATCACCACAGTACATAAAAGCAGTTACAAATTACTGAAGTGTAATTCAAAATACCTATTTCCAAAGAGCCAGTCAATTGCTTGGATAAACAAATGCCAAAGTTCAGGAAAAGGTCAGAAAAGTTGGATGTTGTCTTTATGTTTAGAGAGTACTGTCTTTAAATTGCACACATTTGTCTTTAAACTGTCAGAATTAAACCCAAAAGGGACAAAATATTGCTCAAGTTAAGTCCTCTTGCACCTTGGTGGTATATATTTATTTAAGAACACATTGAGAGCTCTATTTTGTTTATTTTTTTAAGCACAAATCTATGCTTTATGCTCAACATTTAACAAACATGGTGTTTATTATTGCCCGTTTTTGTCATTCATTCATTCACTCATTCATTCTAAATCCTCTGGATTAAACCAGGGAATCAAACAAACAAAAATCTCTGTCCGTGTGGAGCTTAAATGCTAGTGGGTGGAGAATGGACATAATAAATAGCTGACATATATAGGATGCGTGGTCCTGCGGAAGACAGAGCAGGACAGGGGAGATCAGGTGAAGGCAGACTGGAAATCCACATGTGCGGGGGGGTCTAGAGAAAGATGCCCAGACCTCCATCCCCTGTGGCCTTTGTATGGAAAGAAAAGATCATATGAACCTGAAATAATGGACCAATTGCACATCCTCTGGCAATCTGTGTGTCAGCTTCATCCCTGAAAGAGACCTTATTTGTAGGGACCACCTACAAATGACAAGAGCTGGGGTTACCCAGTGACTATCAAAAAGAAGAGTCTGGACTTCTGATCCAACTTGTTGAACAACTTTGTTCATTTCTAGAACTGAGCTCTGACGTGCTCCCCTCACTTGCCTCTCACAAAATAGCTCTGATGACAATTCCTGCTTGGATGGCTCTTTCAATCTTGTGAGGGGCCTACAGCAAACATTTTTCATTTTGGTTCTCGCAACAGTCTTGCGATGTAGTATGTGTCATCCCCAGGTCGGAGATGAGCAAGTTGCTGCCACCATGGTAACTTGCCCAGGGAAGCTATTATTTAAAACAGAATCCAACCCCCGCTCCTATGCTCTGTTAACATATTGCCGATGCATCACAAGTATTTAATTGGAAACCATTTTAGTATTTTTCAATCTCAAAACATTTTAAAAAGTTATTTAAAGAGTGAGGGGCAATTAAAATCAATTGCAGAAACAACATAGACTGAGGACCCTTACATCCCTTACTCCTGCAAGCTCAGGAGGCCCACGGGACTGGAAGAAGCAGAGGGCCAATGCCAATGTCAGTTTAGATCCCGGGGTCTTTAGGAAGGACTAAGACTAGAGGAATCTTAACACGTGGCCCTCAAAATAAGCCTCAGAAAATGATGCTTGAATAGGTATTTTCGAAATCACCAAAACTTACTGACAATCTGTGATTTGAAGTTCGCATTGTTCAAGTTTATTCAACAAATCAATTTTCTCTCAGAACGCGTTTGCCCTTGTCAGTTTTTGTATTTCCACAGTGCTTTTCCTTTAGGGTCATTCCTTGTAAATTATCAACACCTCTGAAAGTCCAAACTAATTTACACAAGATTATTCCTAATCCTATAGAAAAACATATTTATTTTGAAATAGAGTTTTATGTTTAAAAATAGCACATGTTTTGTTTTGTTTTTGTTTTTTTTTTGTTTTTTTTGGAAATAAGTTTATATGCTGGAAAGGGGATATCATCGAAATTATTTGAGAGAAAATTGAGGAAAACATTAAATTGATGAGTGTACTTCTAGAGAGCCTTGGACTACTGATAGCCCATCTCTCCACAACCTTTTCCCCCTTCTTTCACTACGGGAGAACGTCCTCCCAAACTCGGGATATTTGTTACCAACCACGTCCATTTGTTCTTTCTCATTAAAACATTTCCAAATTATTTGAGGGATTTACACTCTAGTAAAATTTTCAGTGTTTACAAAGCCATTTAATACTCTCTTACACTTCAGAGATCAATATAATCCCCTAACTTACGTTTATTTTTTTTCCAAAGGGATGAGTTTAGTTTTTTAAAATGTGAAAAGTCTCCACAACAATTTTCTTGAAAAGTTCATGGACACAAATAGTTTTATCTCTTCATCTCTTTCTCTGTCCCTGTCTTCTTGAATGTTGACCTAAAATCTACCTATTCCCATTTCATCCGTTTTCTGTGCCTCAAGGTGCCCCCAGGTATGAAGGAAATAGATGAATTCGCTGGTTTTTCTTCTGTGAATGTGAACAATATCCTCTGAGCTTATGGGACACACCAGCATACACTCTGTAGGCCTCTTGCCCTTACTGGCATGGGGTTTTGCATCTCATAGAGATTTTAAAAAATTATTTCAAATCCCCTCTAGACCCACACCCCCAGATTGGTGGACAATGTAATGGCTGGGAGGCAGAAGAAAGGACAGATGAAAAATATTAGGAAGGCCTCTAATTCTCTCATTTCTAAGCCCAGATAGTTTCATGAAAGGCACCTTTGGGTGGGAAGGCTAATTGACTTCTTTATTTTTTTAGTTTCTTTCCAAGCCTACTTCTCTGGCTGCTGCTGGATCCTCAGCTCCCCAGCACAGATGGAGGCACCCAAGTTCCCAAGGCTTCAGAGAACAGAGGGAGCCTGCCTTGCGCTGCTAGGTTACTTGTGTTAGCACCTGTAAGTCTGTTTTGCATTTCACTTCAACCTTTATTCACTGCTGACGACAGCAGCCGAAAGCGAGCCCTGACAGCCTGTTGTGATTTTACAGTATCCAGCAGGAAAGCCCCGCTAATTGCGAGCATATGATTTCTCAAGCACCAAATTGTATCCTTAGTCTAGGGCTCTGGGACTTACTCCACAGTTGCTCATCATCGAGGCATTCGTTGCTTTTCTCCCATGATGTGAGCAAGACGGAATTTGCTTTCTAAAAAGTGATGCCTGCTAAGCTGGGAAGTCAATTTGTTTCTTCGGGGACATCCCTGTGGAGGTGTTTTTCACTGAACTGCTCCAAGAAAAAAAAGAAGAAGAAGCCGTTGTGATAGCAAATAAAGGCCCCTGTGCAGGAAGGCAGTTCCAGCGGTGTCTAGTTTCAGGCCACAACACTAAGGTTACCATTCCAGGCCATCGAGGACTCGCCCAGATGTCTTCGGTCAAGTTAATCACAATGTGCCTGAAGGTTGTTTTCAGGTAATCCATCCTGGTGCGATTGTAAATCGAGAGCTCCTACTAGCTGAAGGTTGGGAGTTTCAGCTCAGCCTGCGCCTGGGAGCAGTTAACAAAGGGCCCCCACCTTTTATCTTGTTAGCGTTGCCACTGAAGCCGACTAAATGACCCTTTCCCGAATGCTGAAGATAGGCCCAGAAGTTGCATGCCGAGCGAGCACATGACTTCATAGTGTTTTGTGTCAAGAGGAACAAGTCAAATACTGTGAGGACTCAGTGAAACGTGGCCCTGCAGCAGGCCCTCCACCAGCTGAAGGTTTTCTTCCCAAATGGTAAGGGGGTGATGCCGCCCTGGGAGTCTTCAGCCAGGCCCCACAGGATGTGGAGTGCTCTGGCCAATGCTCTTGTTGCTAGGAAACAAAAATCACTTTTTCCTGTTTCTCTCCACTTTTCTTCCCCCCCCCCCCCCCCTCCTACAGCCCCCTGTAATCTGTGTTACTCTTCCCTAGACTGAAGGTAATCTTTTCCCTGATGCACATGTAATTCCTATTGTGATTAGAAAAGCTGATTTTGAAGAAATAAACTGTAATCTACATACGAGTATTTCTACCATTGCTGCCGAAAATGTCATATACTTAAAATCTGGTAAAATATGTACAAAGGTTTTGTACACAGACACACATCCTATTGAGTGCTCATTTTATACATCATTTTATTTACTCCTCACTATCCCTGTGAGTCAGCTACTAATCTCATTGTTTTTTTACAGATGAGGAAATACTAAGGTTAATTAGAACACTGTCCAAAGCCTTCTAAATTACATGTGCGCAGCCAGGACTTAAACCACTGTGTGGATGTCTTAAGAGACCACATGCTTCATCAAAACTTCCATGTGCGGGTTCCATGGCCATGACCTGGCATTTTTATCTTTCCCGTCACCCATTCTGACTTCCTTCCTTGGCACTGCAGCTGGGAAGCATGCTCGAGGGTCCACACAGCACCTGCTCATGCAAAGGTGTGACTCTGAGACTCCGGCCTGTGTTAGTGCGGTTGGGAGTTGTTGCTTGTTTTTGTCCCCACCTGTTCCTTCCTCTGGTATCTCTTACGGCAGGGCAAAGGGGAGCGCTCTGCTTTTCTGGGAGGAAAATAAGAACCTGGCTTTCTTTTCATGCCTGCTGTCCCAGGGATAGTTTCTGATGGACGAGAAAGAGACTCAAACATGTTTTTTGAGATCCCCAAACCATGTCATTCTCATCTCAGAAAGACACAGCAGAGATAGTCACAGCATGAAAGGATATCAGAATTAAGGTAGTCAACTCTGTAAGCCTCCCAGACCACAAAAAGCAAATATATGTTCCTAAAGTTTAGCCAAGAATATTTGCAAACATGGAATCCAGCTGAACTTCAAAGTCAATTCTCAATCTCCCTTTGTTACTCACTTTTCTTCTTCTTGCTTCTTTTCTGTCTACAGCATTTTAGGTAGAGTTCTTCCGTCCATCCAATCACCTCCCTAAAACAGGAAGAATTTCTCCTCAACTTCCCTATGTTGCTTCCTCTGCAATAATAAACCTTTAGAAGGAGGTTTACTACTAATTACGGTGGAGAAATAATCCAGGCAGGACACCACTGCTCTTCCGTCTCTGGCATGTCCGGGCATCATTTGTTGATTAGAGGACTCTGTGTCACTGAGCCCTGACACGGCCTCACAAGACAATAGATCAGTCTGGATGCACAAGATGAACCAGAGTTTTAATTGCTCACCGAGGATGACAGAAACAACAATAACACATAGTCAGAGAATGGGCTTTTTAAGTGCATATCCTGCTCATTGCAATCTCTGGCACAGTTCCTCTCTCTGAATCACCTTTTTAATTCCTTTCTTATGTAGTTGAGGTCATGCTGAAGAGGAATCATGGATGGCATGGAGAATCGACTAAGCCACCACTTGGAATAAAGGAATCCCTTTCTCAGTCCCCTGTCCTTTCTTTGCTTAAGTCCCTCCCATTAGAGCAAAGAAAAGTTGAAAAAATGCCCTCGTTAAAGAGAATTTGTTTTTCATTAAGAAGCAGGAGCGTCCTCTGAACGAGAAGGTACTTCCCCCAAACAGTTATTCCTGATTCAGGGTCTCCTCGCTTCTCTTAGAGTCAGAAATCAGTAGTGTTTTAACTGAATATTTTCTTTATGAGATAATTTGGATGCAGGTCAATGGGGGAGGAAATCTCCTCATATTATTTGTACAAATTACAGACAACTCAGTTGGCTCCTGCCTGACTCTGGGTTTCTCTCCTCAAGAGTCACAACTTGAATGGAGAATAAGGAACTAATAACTAAATGGAAGAGCATTTCACATTTGCTGTTTAACAGGGTGTTTCAATTCATCTCTTCTTGGCTATTCACAAAATAATAGTTCATCTTTCTTAATAAAGTCACTCAGAGAACTAGAAGTAGGAGGGGACTTCCTCGAATTGCTAAAGGCCATCTGTGAAAAAAAAGCAGGGCGAACACCATACTGAATGCTTTCTCTCCACGATCAGGAACAAAACAAGGATGCCCACTCTTGCCATTCGTGTTCAATATTGTACTGGAAGTTCTATCTGGAGCTATTAAGTAATAAGAAGACATAAAAGATATCCAGACTGGAAGAGAAGAAGTAAAATGACATAATCTTGTATATAGAAAATACTAAGGAACTCACTAAAAATTATTAGAACTAATAAGTTCAGCAAAGTTTCAGGATACAAGAACAATGCACACAAAAAATAGTTGTATTCTATATACTAACAATGAACAACCCAAAAATGAAATTAAGAAAAAAAATTAATTTATAATAGCATCAAAAAGAATAAACTACCTAGGAATAAATTTAACCAAGGATGTGAAAGATTTGTACACTGAACATTACAAACATTGAAACAATCCTAAATAAATGTAAAGACATTCCCTGTCCATGGATTAAAAGACTTCATATTGTTAAGATAGCAATGCTCCCTAAATTCACCTACAGATTCATTGCAATGCCTATTCAAATCCTAGCTGCCTTCTTTCTTTTGCAGAAATTAACAAGCTTTGATTCTAAAATTCATATAAGAATCACCAGGGGTTAACCAAACTAAAGGTTAAGGGCACAGACCTCTAAAAGACTATCCTCACTTCAGACATCAGCCACAAGTTCAGGGGTCCCAGGACCACTCTCACTTCTGACCATCTGGCTACAAATTCAGGGATTCACCTGACCATCCTCAGGTTTCATAATACACTAGAATGACACACAGAACTCAAGAAAGCACTGGGTCACAGTTTTATTATAGCAAAAAATTACAATTAGAATCAGCTAAAGGAAGAGGCACATTGGGTGAAGTGTGGGGAGGTCCCAATGCACAGCTTCTGCTGTCTTCTGGGGTGTGCCACACTCCTGGCATCAAAGTTCACCCAAGCTTCTGTGTCCAGAGTTTTAATGAGACTTCATTACAGGGGCGTGGTTGATTGAATCATTGGCCACGTGGTTAAACTCAATCTCTATCCCCATTACTCCTGACGGAGGCTGGGCTGACATCACCTAGCTCAAAGTCCTGACTTGCTAATCACACAGTCACCTCCTTACCCTAAATTATCAGTTATGGTCCAAGGGGCCCAACATGAATAACAAAGACACTCCTATTACTCAGGAAATTCCAAGGGTTTAGAGGTTACCTTTCAGAAACTGGGGATGAAGACCAGCTAAATTCTCTATTGCACAGAAATGCAAACGACCCAGAAGAGCCCAACATTGAAGAAAAAACAAAGTTAAAGGGCTCAAAATTCCGGACTTCACAACTTACTTCATAGCTACAATATTCAAGACAGTGTTGTACTGGGATAGAAATAGACATTTAGTTCAATGAAATAAAACTGAACATCCAGAAATAATTCCTTATATTTATAGTTAATTGATTGTCTACCAGGGTATCAAGACCATTCAATGGGGGAGAATAGTCTTTTCAACATATGTTCTGGGAAAATTGGATGTACATGCAAAGAATGAAGTTGGTCTCTTACTTCATACCATATTTAAAAAATTAACTCAAATGACCCAAAGATCTAAGTATTAGAGCTAAAATTATAAAACTCTTAGAAAAAGTTATAGTGATACATCTTTATGACATTGCATTAAGCAATGGTTTCTTAGATATGACTGAAAATACAATTGATGAGAGAAAAAAATTTATAACCTGGGCTTAATCAATATTAGAAACATTTGTGCTGCATCAAGAAAGTGGAAAGATAATCCACAGGATAGGGGAAAATATTTGCAAATTATATATCTCTTAAGGCACTCAAATGAATAATATGTAAACTCATACTAAGCAACAATAAAAAGATAAATAACCCAATTTAAAAATAAGTAAAAAATTGGAATAAACATTTCTCGAAAGAGTACATACAAATGAAAGATATTCCACATTATTAGTCATTAGGGAAGTGCAAATGAAAACACAGCAGGATACTCATGAGGCTGGTTAAAAAAAAGAAAGCAAATAAGTAACAAGTATTGATGAGGATGTAGAGAAATTGAAACCTTCATACATTGCTATTGGGTTTGTAAAATGGTGCAGCCACTTTGGCAAACAGTTGGAAAGTTTCTCAAAATGTTAAATGTAGAGTTGCCATTAACTCCTCTCTATATATCCAAGAGAATAGAAAACATATGTCTACACAAAAACTTGTAAATGGGTGTTTATAGAGGCATTTTTCACAATAGCCCAAAAGTGAAAACAATCTAAATGTCTATCAACTGATGAATAGATTTTTTTAAAAATGTGGTATATTCATACAATGGAATATTCAGTCATAAAAGGAATAAAATACTGATACATGCTATGCCATGATTGAACCTTAAAAATATTTTGTGAAATCAAATAAGCCAAACCCAACAGGCTACATGTTTGTATGATTACATTTATATGAAATATCCAGAATATGCAAATCTATAGAGACAGAGTAGATTAGTAGTTGTCAGGGGTAGAGAAGGAATGATTGTGGAATGACCACTAAATGGTACAGTTTTGGGGAGGTAGGGGGTAGTAAAGATGTTCTCCAATGATATGTTCATAGCAGCACTATTTACAAGCTAAGATTTGGAAACAGCCCAACTGCCATCAGTAGAGGAGTGGATAAAAAAGCGGTGGTATATTTACACAATAGAATACTACACAGCTATAAAAAAGAAGGCTCTCTTACCCTCTGAGGCAGCATGGAGGGACCTGGAGAGTATTATGCTAAGCCAGTGGTCGGCAAACTCATTAGTCAACAGAGCCAAATATCAACAGTACAACGATTGAAATTTCTTTTGAGAGCCAAATTTTTTAAACTTAAACTATATATGTAGGTACATTGTTATTAACTTAATTAGGGTACTCCTAAGGCTTAGGAAGAGCCACACTCAAGGGGCCAAAGAGCCACACGTGGCTCGCAAGCTGCAGTTTGCCGACCACTGTGCTAAGCGAAATAAGCCAGTCAGAAAGACAAGTATCACATGATCTCACTTATATGTGGAATCTAATGAACAAAATAAACCAACGAACAAAATAGATCCAGAGACATGGAAGCATGGGACAGACTGATGAATCTCTGAGGGAAGGGAGGAAGGGGGTCGGGAAGAGATTAACCAAAGAATTTATATGCATATATGCATAACTCATGGACACAGACAACAGTGCAGTAGGCCTGGGGGCGGGTGAAAGGTGGGTGCTGAGTGGAGGGGGGTCAATGAGATTTATAAAGGGGGGGAAAAAAGATGTTCTCTAATGAGATATTGGTGATGATTGCACAATTCTGTAAATATATGGGACACCCCTGAATTTTACACTTAAAATTATGAACTTTATGCTATATATACATATATACTAGTATATGTTCTATCTTAATAAAGCTGATATAAAAAAAATAATAATTGTGCCCTGAGGCAATCTTATATCTTGATTGAGAATATCGACATTGTTTTTTCAAGAAGAAACAATTAGGAGTCCCTGGTAGGGAGTGATCAGCATCATGGTTCTCTTAGATTTTCAAGGGTTCGAGTTAGATGGAAGGCCTTGCTGCATAGGGCACCCCAAATGGGAGAGACAATTCAGGAGGGAATGCTGGTTTAGGGAGGAAGAGGATGACTTCAGTTGTGGAGTAAAGATAAGATAGATAACTGTGTTTCACTTCAAATATAAGTAAACAAACACCTTATACGTAAGTTGGAAAAAGAGGTAAAAAAAATACTTTTGCATCATTTCACATAACTCTCTTAGAATTATTCTTGCTTTCCCACTGCTTGTGTTTGTGCTCAACTTCAGCTGATTAGAATGAGTCCTTGTAAGATAAGGTAAGACAAACTCAGTTTTACTACTCAGGGCCTCTGGATCATGCTTTCCGATTTCTCTGACCAAATCTTGACCAACTTTGGACTGTTTTCTCTTTCCTTAAGGGCTTGTGTCCTTTTTCTCATGCTCTCCCTTGGATAGTGGACCCACATGAGGCCAGTGTGTCTGTCTGAGCTCCCCCTGTTCAACCTGCCTCCTGGTGCTGCCTTCAGTGACACTCACCCATACCATTCCCTCCCCACCCTGCCGTGGCAAGTCAAAGCATTTTGCAATGCAATGCAATGCATCCATGTTCACTAATATGAAATCATTGCCTACACATAAAGATTAAAATAAGATAGCAGGTGTATTTAACAACATTGAGCTCCTGTGATGGGTTCAATGAGCTCTGTTGGAAGTAATTTTCTGAGACTTTAAGAAAAAGAGGAGCAATGTATTCTAGATGCTACAGCTTGCTCTGCAGTGAAGCGATAGATGGCTGGTTCTGCAGGCAGATGCCTTGGCTCACCACCCGAAAGGCTTCCTCTGACCAGGAATGGACACTTCTAGCACTCCTGTGCAGCTCTTCCAAATATTTACAAGATAAAAGCAATATCCAGTTGCATTTCACATTCTACCACAGGAGAAAGTTTGGGGAACTGAATATAATTAAGCAATTTGACATTTCAGGATGATGGTTTAATACAAGTGAGCTGGGAGAAGCCTTGTGATTTACCCTCTGAGGGTGATAGAGTGAAAGACACAGAAGGTTGGACTGGAGTACAGGCGCTCAGACTCCCTGGACCTGCTCCCTTAAATATCCCTGCAAACAAGCCTGGGTTATTCCAGATAATTCTTGCATCCTTTTCCCCCTGAAGTCCATGGGTAAATCTATGGCTACCGTGTCACTGCGGGGGAGTCCGGGGACAGCTCATGTAATGGGCCTGTCTATCAGGAGTGGCAGCAGGCCTTCCTATGAGATGATGCTCATTTTAGTTTCTAACTATCATGATAAGCAGTTAAGATGTTTACGTGAGGAGGTAGAATTGTGACCTATGCTTTAAAATCATCCTAACTAAATACCTTTTTGACCAATCATGCCAAGCTAACTCACATACAGTAGTCATTCATGTACTGTCATGTCTTCAAAGTGAAAATGTTGGCTTCTCTGGGACCTCATGATTCTGTGGGGTGCTTTTGTATGGTGGGCAGTGGGGGGCCCGATGGGGGAGGTAAGTGTGACACTGTGCTCACACTTGGAAACACTGTGCTCAGTCACCTCACCCCATGTTTCCCACCCTGACGATGACACTTTGTAATGACATGCTTGCCTTGGAGCTTCACAGCATTTTAAAACTCAATACTCTTTAAACATTTTTGGAATGTTTCAGACATAGAAAAGAATACAAAGACTCTCATAATGACTCCTCTTATGCTAACCATCTACCTTAAGAAAAAAACATTACAAGTACAGGTAAGATGGCCATGGCCCTCTCTGCTGGGTTTCTCTCTCTCTGAGGGGGTCACTATCTGGCATGGCTCTTTTTTTTTAATCTCTGATTAAATCTTACCTATAACTCATTTATGCAAAAAATTCTTATGCACAAAATTTATATTTTGTATAAAAAAGCAAAATCATATCAGTATAAATAAGGACAATAAGGATGGTTGATGATGATTTTTTTTCCCATCTGGGATTGCAAATAATGACTGGAGTCATTCGATAGCCATTCCATTTATTTAATAAGAATCTCACCTAATGACACATCAGGGACATCCTGCAAGGGTAGGACACCACGTTAGGGGAGTGATTATTTCCACTCAAATTATTTCCAGCCTCTTGATTCAATAAACAGGGCTCAAATAAGTGTGTGCAGATAGATGGATAGATGGATAGGTGGATAGATGGATAGATGGATAGGTGGGTAGGTAGATAGATGGATAGGTGGATAGGTGGATTGGTGGATTGGTGGATAGATGGATAGATGGATAGATGGATAGATGGATAGGTGGATTGGTGGATAGATGGATAGATGTTAGATAGATATAGACAAAGACACAAACATATTACTTTAATATACTGTGGTATTTTGTGAGGCTGATCCCTCACAAAAATGGAGGAAAGCCCTTCCTCACTGTTTCATGAAAACAGCCAGTCCTGTGGGTCCTGCTTCCTATGAGAATGAGGACCTTCCAAGAACACATATCCCAGCCTCGAATTTGTGCAAAACCAGATGAAAGAAATCACTTTTAAAAAATCAGAATCATGCATTCTTCTCCAAAGTAACTTCCCAAAGTCAGTGTCAGACTAGATGAAACAGAACAGTTGTTGTGAAATAGTTTGGAACACACCCTTTGTGAAAAAGTAACTGTAGCCCAGGAAAGGCATGGCCTTAATTAACAACACGAAGAGGCAAATTCGGACCCAATCAAAATACACAAGGAATTCATATCTGCTGTCCTGACTTTTGGGCCCACTGTGAACTCTGGCCCCGTATATTCTCATGGATTTTCTTGTACGACCATAAACTCTCAGGGGGTAGACTAATGGCCTTTTAAACGGGCACCTGAAGTTCCCTTTGCAGTCACCATAAATCAATGGCGCGCATCTCTCATTAATCTCCAGATCATCTCAGAGAAAGAAAAGCATAGAAAGGAGGAGGGAAGGAAAGGAAAGGAAGAAGGGAAGAAGGGAGGGAGGGCAAAGAACCAGTACCTGAGCAAACCTCCCAACGTTCAAAAGTTAGACTTAATGACCCAGGCGTTGGACCAAAAAACAGCCCCCATCTTATGCCAAACCGTGAACTGCTGAAACTTTAAAAAAAAGAAGGGAAAAAACTACAAAGTAAAGAACTAAGCAAACAAACAAATACATCTGTGGTATGGCGGCAAATCCAGGGACGCAGTGAATAAATCCCTTTCAGATTAATTAATGCCATTGTTTATTTAATCTCCCAATTCCATCACATGTGGCAGGCAGGAGTGCCGCTCTTCTTTTCAACTGAAACAGTGCAAAACATAGTCTGGATCCAAGGAAATCTTGCCAAAATCCCTTGCAATGTATCACTCTCTTAAGCCCTGTTTTGCTTTTGTGCTCATGGTAACGTTTGCAGCTGTCGAAAGTGGCTTCGGGCTGTCTGACTCCCTTGAGAGAATTTATGTGTTTTTCTACTTCCTCTCCTTATTAGGAGGCAGGAATCCGCGACACCTATTAGAACAAGTATGCATAAAGGGTAATGACCATGCAGTTTATTAGTGGTCTGTTCTTCCTCAAAGGGAGCCCTCCTCCTCCAGCCCCGAGAAGCTGTGCCCACGTTCGAATCGCCTCTTGCTTTCTCGGCAGCAGGTGGGCAACGCAGAGGAATCCAGGGGGTGGGAAAAGACCGTGGCCTCTAGGAAAGTTGTTTCTTTCTTCCACACCGATGCATGGAAAAGAGGCTGGAATATCACAGTTTGAATTTCATGAATGTGAACTATTAGGGGACAAAGGTAAATAGGACCGAAGTAATGAGAAAACATGAGCTCCTAACTTTTTCAGAATAGTTCTGTAACAGGAGTGAATTTCTCAACTCCATCTTCCTTTTTATTTCTAAAATGGGGTGGGGAGCAGGTGGGGATAATTTCGGTTCTTCAAGGCCGGGTTAGGAGAACAAGCCTTTCCCAAGAAAGTATAGCAAACCCTATTCCCGCTGCATTTCTGGGTTGGGGGGAAAGCAGCCATTGGAGGAAAGAGATGGCTGAGAAGCCAAGAGTGGGCTCCTCTGGGCTGATCCCTCACAAAAATCTTCAAACAGGAAAGAATTACAAGTCCTAATAAAATCCACAGCACCAGCTTGAAAATGCCCGGCTGCGCTCCGCCCCTGCCAGGCATCATGGTCAGGGTTGGCGTCCAGACAAAGTTCAGCAGAGCGAAATGCTTGGGGACAAATTCATTCCTGTTAAAATCACACGGATGTTCAAGAGAACATAACCCATGTGGTTTTGATTCGTTCACATGGCGCTCATCAAAACATTTCTGTGAGCCACGCACACAAAGCTTGTTAGGTCATTCTTCTTCAAGGCACGGAACCATTTTTGGCCACGGATTCCAAGCCCAGGAGGGCCTGGTTCAACCTGAAACTTAGAGTCTCAAGGTGTGAGTGGGCTGTCACGTGGAAAAATACAACTGGCTCTGCTGAGGACTATCAGGATGACGGACATAACACGTTTTACTTATGCAGTTTTTAGGGTGGGGGGAGTTGCCGGGGGCAGGCAATGGGCCAATGTTCTTTTGAGCTTTTGAGCATGATCTATATTGTGAAATGGAGAAAATAATGGAAATGTACTCAAGTTAAAATTGCTCTGTGATCAATTCCATTTTGGGGGTTGTTTTGTGTGTGTGTGTGTGTGTGTGTGTGTGTGTGTGTGTGTGTTTCATGAACTTTCTAAGATTCTTCCATCTAGAATCCCCTCCCACAACCCTCCTGCACAGTCCCCGGCACATGCTAGTCGACCTCAACCAAAATGACATGTGTTTTCAATGGACTAATCACACACAGCACCTCATACATCTGGCTTAGACACAGGATGGCAACCGGCCTGTGCTCTTCAAGTCAGAGAACGGGCATTCTGTGTGGAGAAAGTAAAAATGATGCGCAGAGGAAAACCCACGGGCACAGATCCCCGGGCAGGAGGGCCAACCTAAAACGCTGGGAGATGTTCTCATCAGTTCCTTCTCTCCGGCTGGTTTCCACGGTGACCGTAACCCTGGAATCAGACGGGAAGGAGCGTCTGAGGTTTATCCAGGGCTGTGGCAGGAGGAGCACATTTCATGGCGGTGCTTCACGTGACGAACTCCGATCCCCCCGACACGTTCACCCCAAACTGCATAAATCTCTCAGTGGGGAGCAAATGAGACCCGTGTTTGGGTTTCTGACTAAACTGCTGGCTTATTTTCACATGTTGCTCAGTCATTTCAAGCCAGCTAGCCAAAGCTGCTAATTAAAGAGGGGGTGATTTATTTCATAACTTTTCTTTTCCCTTCAGGAAACATAACTCAACTCCAGGCACAGCGAGTTTACCGCGCCCCATTCAATAAATTACACCCACCTCATTAATAGTTCATTAGGAAAACTGAGAACCCGTGACAGACCCTCAAGGAAGGAAGGGGTCGCGGGCTCCAACCCAGAGGGCACAATGGGCCTGACCTGATGGGCCTGTCAGTTCCCAGGTCCAAGTGCCAGCCCAGGTCAGGCCTACGGAGCACATTGTCTTGCTCTGCTCTCCCACATGGATTCTTCACTCATTTCTTCTCTGCCAGGTGGAGGGATGGAAAAAATCTGTCTTTAATACATCTGATAAAACTGTCATATTAAAAAAAAAAACTAAAACACTACAGGCAGTAAATCCTAGAGATCAATAATCCCTCCTCAATGCATATGATTCTCCATCAATGAACACATCACCACGGTTTAACCTTCAAGAACAAGAGATTGTGTTTTTTTTCTTTTAATAAAAAGAGAGGGGCCCCAGAGCTTATACACAGTTGACTTAGCCTTTCCATATATAAATACTAACTGGAGGAGAGCCAGACCGTGCCAGCTCCCCTGGTTCTCTATATATGGCAAATCCGTTCATCGGTGCAATGCAGGAGCTAATCTATGTACAATGAGGAATTTAAAACTAATATCCATTTAAGGTACTTTGGAGGTGGAAGCCTTCCACTAATATTTGGCCTAACCGTGACATAGATGAGACTGCTATTTCTCAAACTGTAATGTTAACACGTATCTCCTGTAGGTCTTGCTCAACGGCAGATTCTAAAAGGTCTGAGATGGGACCCAAGAATCATATTTTAAATAGGTTCTCAGATGATGCTGATGATGCTGGCCCATGGACCAGTCTCAGAGTAGTAAAGGGCAGGGAAACATCACCCACCTTCTGGAGTTGGCTAGTGGATCTGATAATACAGGTGTTACAAGGTATAAAACCAGGTTGTGGTGTAAATTATATTACCCCCTCTCATAACACCATCCTCTAGAGCAGTGGTCGGCAAACTCATTAGTCAACAGAGCCAAATATCAACAGTACCACGATTGAAATTTCTTTTGAGAGCCAAATTTTTTAAACTTAAACTATATAGGTAGGTACATTGTTATTAACTTAATTAGGGTACTCCTAAGGCTCAGGAAGAGCCACACTCAAGGGGCCAAAGAGCCGCATGTGGCTCGTGAGCCGCAGTTTGCCAACCATGGCTCTAGAGCAGGGGTTGGCAAACTTTAAAGTGCCAGTTAGTTAGACTTTGCAGGCCATCGTTCACTGTTGCAACTACTCAAGTCCCCCACTGTAGCACAAAAGCAGCCTTCGAAAACATGTAAGTAAGTTAGTCTGGCTATGTTTCAATAAAACTTTATTTATAAAAATAAGCTGCAGGCCAGATATGGCCCATAGGCTGTAGTTTGCTAACTCCTTTCCAGAACAATGGATTCCAAAACTTTATGGCTGTACACCCAGAACAGTAGACGTCCCTGATACATGTATGTTTCTTAAGCAATCCTCTACATGTCCTACTTCACTAATACACAAAATGAAGCACAAAAGAAAGAAACTTGATATAGAGACTTTAATTCTCCACCCAAATGGAGCATCTGTTCTATCTCCTGGGTATGCACACTCACTTTAGAAACCAGTGATGTGGAAAATTGTAAAATATGTGTTTTTTCCCAATAAAAATGATCACCACAGTAAGAGTAGTACTTGGGGTTTTGATGATCCTTGGAGTTCTAGGACATGGAGTGACCATGATGCATATATTAAGATCTGACAGTAAGAAAAATGAAGGAAAGCACTGGAAAGAATTATTTTATGCAAATCAATACTGTGACATGGTCACTCCGCCCACTCTGGGGTTTTTTAAAGAAGTCTTATGTGCCAGGTGCCGAGCAAAGCGCTCTGTATGCAATATCTCACTTAGTGCCCCATAGTTCTCTGAAGTAGGGGCAATATGATTTCCATTTTACAGAAGAGAGTACTAAGATTCAGAGAGGCTGGGTCAAGGGAATACAATTAGTTCCTTATTTAATTTGGTGGTTAGTTGGTGTAAAAGTCACATCTGTTTAATTACAATGTCCCCACTCTTAACAGCTGCTGTTTATAGCCTCATCAAATCATGATCACTTTCCAAAATGTTACTATTTCTTTATTAGATGATGACATCATACCAACGAAAAATCCCACTGGCTATAGGGAATGGGTTTAGCATATACCTGCACCAATCCCTTCATCCTGTCACAAGTTGCCATTGGAGGCAGCAGTAATACTGTGCCGGGAGAGAAAGCCAGCTAATTTTAAGTACATTGCTAGTTTCTTTAGAGAGATTGCTTACTGGCAAATAAATGTATTGAGAATGCTCACTCATTTGAATAGTCATGTACAGAAAGCCCATTTGTTGCCAAACTCAATCAGAGATGACCAGGTTAGCCAAAAGCCTATGACTATTTCCATGCAAGGAGGAGCTGATTTGTAAGGTGAATAATTTTGCTTGCTTTTCAGGGTTTATTTCTAAAGTTTTGAGTCAGTAACACCCTATCCATATACTTCATTCAAAAGTGAAAGCTTTAAATATAAACACTGGCATTTGTGTAAAGAAAGGTGTTAGAATTATAAATCATGGGTCTGCAGTTTAAGAGAGGAGACGATTGGCATACTGAAAAACATTACCTTCAAATAAATGATGCAGCATGGTAAGTGTGCAGCAGTATCTCTGGTAGCAATGATATTCAGACTGAGGGGTTCTGTCCATAAACTTGGCCAGTTCATCATTAACTATAAGTCAAGAGTGAGGGAATTTTGTTCAATGAGAAAGACATTGAGAATAGGAGTGCAGATAAATCTAAAATGAAGAGACCAGAAACTAGGGAAAAGGAGATCCATATTTTGAATTAAAAAATCAGGACATATCTGAAACATATCAGGACAGATCTGAAAAGCTTATTTCTGTTTTTAAGCATTCTCTGTTAAATAATCCTGAAAAATCTAGGACATATAATCACTGAAACACATCACATCTAATCACTGTTGTTTAGATGTAAAATTCATAGCATGTATGGCCTTCCTTATTTATATAATTTTATCTCAATAAAAAATTTATAGATTTACTGTAAAATATTTTAGTATAGTCTATGACCTCAAAAATGCTATCAAAGATATAAAATCAGGCTTGCAGAAAATGAAACACTTTCATAGTACTCAGTGATAGCAAAAGCAGGATGCCCTTAAGTAAAGACAGTCTCTTCAATAAATGGTGTTGGGAAAATTGGACAGGTACGTGAAACTAGACCACCAACTTACACCATACACAAAAATAAACTCAAAATGGATAAAAGACTTAAATGTAAGTCATTAAGCCATAACAATTCTATAAGAAAACATGGGCAGTAAAATTTCAAACATTTCTCACAGTAATATTTTTGTCAATATGTCTCCTAAGGAAAGGGAAACAAAGGAAAAAATAAACAAATGGGACTACATCACACTAAAACGCTTCTGCACAGCAAAAGAAATCATCAACAAAAATGAAAAGGGCGCCCACTGAATGGGAGAATAAATTTGCCAATGATACATCTGATGAGGAGTTAATTTCCAAAATAAAAAAAAAGTGCTGACACATGCTATAACATAGATGTACCTTGAAAACATGAGGCTAAGTGAAAGAAGCCAATCACAAAAGACCACATAATATATGATGCTCTATTCTATGAAACCTCCAGAATAAGCAAATATAAAGACAGATAGGCCCGGTGTAGGAGAATGAAGGGTGACTGCTAATGGGTACAGGGATTTTATTGAAAGGGTGATAAATATGTTCTAAAACTGCACTGTGCTCATGATTGCACAACTCTGCAAATATAATAAAACCCATTAGCTTCTACACTTTAAGTGGGG